>NC_079515.1:22744162-22759158 GCF_000801105.2 Raphanus sativus | reverse complement strand
GCACCCACTATGCGACCCCACAAGCCTCCTTCTCAGACATTCTCTTCAGAGATAACAAATCCTTGTTGGTGCTCAGAAACAGGTCGCACACTGAGGTTGGAGTGGGAATGGCTAGGTTGCATAAAGGTACCTACTTTTGGTGCATTCTGTTTAGTGATGGTCGAACAAACTCTTCCTTTGCTCTGGAAGCCAATGGCCGGGGAATCAAACAAAGAAAAGGCTGCTACAGCGGAAGTGCTTTTTCTTGTAGCAATGCACACACTATTTGTATGCGTCTTCTCAACAGCTGTCTGGCCATTCTTTTGTCTTCCTTCTGTCTATTTAGACATTATTGTTGGTGTCCTTTTTTCTAAGTGTGTGTAGTTTCTTTAACCTAAATAATGAAAGACTAGTGAGTCACCTGTTGTAGCTGAAATGATATATTGGAATGCGTTTTTTGAACAGAAGAGAGAACTAATCAAACAAGTTTTAGATAGGACTCCTGTCATAGGAATGAAAGTTTCAAGGATATATATACGTATGGAGTTTGCTTGCAGCAAGAACAGAGTTTTAGGGCAGATAGAAAGAGAGCATGATAATGGAATCTGGGGTCATTTGAACTTGATAATGAGAAGGGTGTCGCATGCACTTTGCTTAGTTGATGCAGCCACCTTCGAGCACATATATCACAGGTAGATATGCTTCAAGGGTGGTGGCGGGAACATTATTATTCTCAGAAAAAAAAAACAATCAGACCGAGCACGAGAACGCGTGAGCAAGAGTCAATAAGGAAACGTCAAGGGCGAGATTTGCTCTCAAAGATCCACATTAACAAAGCGTAATTATAAGTTTAAAAGTAACATGTAGGTGTGAGTCAAATAACGTTTACAAACACTTTCCACTTGAGAATGATTATTTATAACAGCATGAAAAACAAACAAAAAAAAACACCACTTCTCAGAGGCAAAGGAAATAAAGAGGAAACTAGACGACTCATTTATTTGCTTGGACATATAATAAGGCATTTGAGGATCCATACTGCGCTGTGCACTCAGGAGAACAATGACCGTGTCTTATTGCGTTCCAGTCGAGCTTCCCTCTGGTAGACAAAGCATAGAAAGTGCAATCAGATATATTTATATATAAATATACAAGCAGAGAAGTTGGTATGTAAAATTTCACAAGAACCTCTTTCTTTTTGCATTCCTTGTACACATCAAAATGATCCTGGCATTTACTCTTGTCTGATCCAAATTCTTCAAGACCTATTATGAAATTTGTCCCACGTTATAAGATAATCAAGATCATGAATCTGAACTCTAATCATATGGGACTCAACACACCATTGAACTTGAGGGGGGGACATATTCAAATAGATGAGACATAATTCAATGAATAATTAGGAGAAAACGAGTTGCAATATCGAGAGAGAGCGTGACTCACATTTCAGAGATGCAGAGTACTGATGGTAACATGGAGAATCAGATATCCGAGCTGCGCTAGGGTACGCCGCCGCCGCCCCGCCTTTCGTCGCCATTTCCCCTTCGCTCACCGTCTTTCTCCGTTGAAGTGAATCTCATTTTATCTTCTCAGTCAAATGGGCCTTTTAAATAAAAAGGTTTTGCATAGTGGCAGGCCTTTTCAGTCCGGCCCAAATTAAAAGAGCAAACATTAAATTGCAACGCAAGGCAAGCAAATCATTCATGTTTTAGTACTAACTGTAATTTAGGGGCTCATTTTGATTCCGGTTCCTCTTTTACAGCCAGATCTAAATCTATCTTACTCTTATTACAAATCATCTTGCAGTTGCGGTCTCATCATTTTCTTCTGCAGCATCAATAAGAGCTTGGTAAGATTTGTCTTGAAGGTGCCCCGATTGCCTCAACAATTCCAAAACGGTCTCTTTACTAGTAACATCCGACTCCTCTTCACAGAGCTTGAAGAAGCCTGAGAGCACCAACACCTTGGGCCTCCAATTGCTGGACCCTTGCGCAGAAAAAGCTTGTTTCAGACAAGCCAAAGCCTGTGTGATACTCCTCTTTCTGGTATGACCATCGGCTAGAATCTCCCAAGTACCTGGGCTCGGCTTTCCCCCCATTTCAATCATGTGGTCGAACAACCCTTCAGCCTTGTCCAGCTGGTCGTTTTTAACGTACACATTCATAAGAAGGTTAGGTATCCTGGGGTCAAAAGAAGACTTGACAGGAAGCCACTCCTCATATACCTTCTCGGCACCTTCAATATCTCCCATCCTCACCAAGGAGGAGACGAGAGCATGGTATCCCAGATTGGGAATGCTGGGTACAACAGATTTGTAGACATTCCAAACCCGGAACAGCTCTTTCTTGTTACCAAGGCTGCCGTACAAGCTCAAGAGGTAGTGATAAGGGATACGATTACGGCCAGTAATCCTGGCCTCAACCTTCCTCAGGGCATCCTCAGCTTTCTGGGATTCGCCCATCTTAATGTACATGGTGGCCATGGTGCTAAAAGTGGTCCAGTTGGGATTGATGGAAGCATCAGATTTCATCTGGTGATAGACAAGCTCCATTTGGTCAACGGAGGAGCAGGAGGAGAGCCAGATGTTGTAGGAGTAGATGTCGAGACGAATATCTTTCTGCTTCATCTCGAAGACCATAGCGTCAACTTTGTCGTACTCCCTAAGGTTCATGTAGAGAGTCATCATAACGTTGAAGGGAAGAGGGTGAAGGGCGTAACCTTTCTGCCTCATAGTGTCGATCAGGGCTTCAGCTTTGTCTCTGGACTTGGCCCGAACAAAGGCATTGAGGAGGGAGCCATAGACTCTGCGGTCCTTAAAGTTGTCAGGGAGAGTGAGGAAGAAGTCTTGGGCGTCTGAAATACCACGGACTTTGCCGATGAGGTCGAGCTGGATGGCAGCATCACTTGCAGACAACCGAAACCTTTCGCCTCGCTGGTTCATCCAGTCGTACACCTCAAGAGCTTGGTTAGGACGCTTATACTTGCGAAGCTCCTTGACGACCCGACAGAGCTCCCACTTGGTAAGCTTACGGCCTCCTTTCTCCCACTGATTCAAGACGGAGGCCGCACCCAGCTCCGGCTTCTCCATCAGAGATATCTTCTTGTAGATTGCATTCCACTGGATAATCGGCCTTCTCTCGTAGTCCACCGTTCCGTAGCCATACACCTGGGAGATGGAGCACACGATTATTGCCGCCGTCTTCTTCTTCATTGGAGCAACGGAGACTACGACGGGTGGTAATTTGGGGCGAGGGAGGCGAGCATATGAGGCGGAGGAGGAAGCCAGCGGAACATTGCGATTCTGTACCGCCTGAAGCAGCATCTCTCTCTCTCTCTCGTTAGGTCTTGTCTGACGATAAGGCGATTGACTATGAAGAAAAGAAAGAGGGGTAAATTGGTAATTTACTACCTCACTACTGAAGTTGGGCTCAGCTCAAAGGCCCAAATACACAATAGGTAGGTGTAGGTGTATATCGTTACATCAACTCCTCTCTCACTCTCTCTCGGGATATAACAAAGTTAGTTAATGTATCGTCTCTCTTAACATCCTGGCCATTTCTTATGCAAATGATCTTCCTTCTTCATATCCTCGTGCACGTATACTTTGGCTCTTTTTACCTGCATTCCATCAACTCAAAACAGTTTTTAACTATTCAACATTGCATTTCCACTTCTGATTAAGCATTTCCCCAATTTACCATAACAATGGGAGGGAAACCTCGCCGCAGTTCGAGTCTGTCGAAGCCTTGTTCAGAAAACAAGCACTTGTATCCATCCACTGAGGGCTGCTCGCTGCTCAAACCAATGACAAAAACAACTTTATAAGAGGATGCTATCTTCTGTGACTAAGAATTTGCTTTCTAATCTATTCTGATGAAAATATACTCACTTCACCAGGTACGTGAAATTTCTGTTCCGCAACTCCTCCACCCCCACCTCTTCTTCTTTTGAGTATCTGCGTTGCACAAGAAAACCTTTTTTTATCTCCTCCTGAATACCTACCCTACCCCTCTACAAGCATCAACCTCACTCACCTCCACGGAAAAGCTTCTTCACAAAACCGTGATATTCCATTCATAGCACCAAAAGTGTCTATGTGAACCCACTCTTCGCCCACTACATTTGCGGGATGGCCTGCGACACATGCAAGGCACCAGGTAAAATTAAATCATATCATACGAGGCAAATTACTCAACCACCAAAAACGATGATTACGTATACAGAGGGCATGTGGGACGAACAGAGACTGGCTGCTGAAATAACGAGAAACCCCAAAAAGAATATGTCACTCACTTATCTGATGCAAGCGCTTAAGAGCATAGCCGCTTGGATAGTTGTTGTAGGATGCCATGAATGTTACAATCGTGCACCCTGCACTATAGGACATGATTAAGTAGGCTACCAAATCCCTTTTCTTCTCTTTACATAGCAAAGATAAACTGCCTACTATTTCTACCTGATTACAAATAATGCTACCATAACCATGTTCACCAGTTTCCAAATAGTTTTCTTCCTGTTATTGTAGCTGTATAAAAGTGTATCAAAAAGGGCACTTGAGTGAATGAATAAAAGAACGCTCTAGCTATGATTGAAAGCTTAGCTAGCATACATCCTGCTAGCAGCAACTGCAGCAGATAAGTTGAGCATTGGCACTGAACTAATAATAAAGCGGAGTTCCTGCATATGTTTAAGAAAAATAGGTAAGCCTCTGTCAGCAAAGGAAACTTCAATGGGCTACTAAGACAAGTAATCCATCTGAATACCTTGTGTGGAAGTTTAGAGTAGAGTATAACAAAGGATAAAACAGGAAGAATTAGGAATGGAACCCTCCTGTCAAGTATGGTACCAAGCTGCATAATCCAAAAAGAGAACCAAATGAAAAAATATTTTACAGATATCCTCCTAACTCGAAGGGAATAAGACAATATGAGCAGGTCAAGTAATTACCAGGGAAAGAGGATAAGCTATTAGTAATGATCGTGGGAGTGCCGAGGTGAAGTACCAATGAATGGAATGTGTCTTGTTTAGCAACTAGTTGTCAAGGAACAACATAGAGTTTAACAAAAAGGCAAGGCCAAAATCTTAGCAAAATAAGTTCTGCATTGGAAATTACACTAGTGTATGGAACTCTAAATGGTTATCATTGTAAAGAAGGGAATCCTCTAATCAGCAGCGGATGAGATGCTAAAAAGTGATCTATGACACAAGAAAAAAAAACAAATTTTGAAGGATACACCCCAGTCAGAACTCCGGTTCAGAATGGAGTTAAACCAGAAAACTTCAAACTCTGGCCAGACAAACTTCTTCCACATGATAGAGTCAACGGAAATGGTAAGACCTGTGCTAAGATTAATTTCAAAAAGCCCGACTCGGAAACTAGAGTCCTAACGGGAAAATGCAAATAGATCACAGAATGGAGAGGAAATTTAACCAACCTACAGCCACCACAGCGATTCCAACACAAAACTTAAGTGCTTTCCAGAAGGAGATCGATCTGGTCTGTCATTGATAAACGTAAAGCAAGCACCCCCCATCAGAAGAAAACATCAAAGTAAACATACAGAAGTTCAGAAACCAGACTATTCATCATCAGCTCACCAATAAAAACTCAAGACCGATAGGCCCGAGCAGTAACATCACATCACATCTGAAGATTACAGTGGAAAAAATCTGGGTATCAGATGAAAAACATGTGAGAAAAAGAAACAAGTTCCGGAGGCCATGACGACTATTATAATCAGGAAATGATGTTTTAAAAGGAAAAGTACATACCAGGAAGCTCAAAGCACAATAAAAGTTTCCCTTTAACCAATTACCATATGCCAGATTAACTGCACAACCGAGATTTCACAAGATTAGAAGCAAACGGGAGCAATGCCAAAAAGGAAAATGGGGAAGTGTAAGTTATGGGCCTCAGCCATTAATCCCTAGGCCCAAATCCAGAAACATAATTTTAGCTAAGTTGGATTACAATGTGACGAAGCCTATTTACACATCCAAGTCGGCAAATATCGTTTACGTATATAAGAAGGCAGAAGACGTTCGAGGAAGTTAACCTAATTGAGGTTCACGGCATGGTGCCGTAATGGCACGAGAGCTAAGAAGTCTTCAGAGAGTGGAGAGAACAAGAGAATATCAAAGAGAGAAGAAGATGATCTCCATAGAAAGTGGGAGTTCGAGTCTCCACCTTTAGTGTTCTTCTTATTGTCTTTGTTATTGTTTCTCTTTAAGCCTTGTACCTGAAACACAAAGAAAGCGCCGGTTAATGCGTTGTGTAAACCTTTGATAAGATAGTGGATGTTTGTGGGAGGAGGTTCCCACACGAGATGTACCCTTGCGGAGGGGAACTCGTTAAATCTTGGTGTCAAAGTTATTTAAGTTTGTGTTTAAACCGTGAAGAATCAATATGGCTATGTGTGATTCGAAGTTAAGATCCTAACAAGTGGTATCAGAGCCTTGGTTAAGGCATTCACGGATCAGGAGAGGTACACAGGCTCAAGGAACAGGAAGGTTCTGTCCTGCAACTAACCAACAAACCGTGAGACTGGTTTTGTTATTTTTGTGATGGAGGATATCACAAGGTTTCAGATTGGTTTTATGGTAAAGACAGACTAAGAGCCGTTGGCTTAAGGTCTAGGTTATTTTCACAATCAGTCAACAACTTTATGTCTCAAATCTGGAGGAGAGTACGTCTATTTCCGCTGCAATCACAAAGGACCTTTGTGATGACATGTTGACGTTTGGTCAGTGAGACATTGCTCTGCAATTCTGGAGGTTAAAATCTGGTTTGAACACAAGATCTGTATGCAAGCTTTACAGAAGAATCTGATCAAGATACAGCGCTGGTTTTCTATGACAAGTCTGAGTGAAGTATGGTGGTAAAAGGATTGATACAAGTGGTGTTCAAGTATGTTAAAAACAGCCGTGGAGGATGGGGTGATTAGGACTAGGGGACGCCTTAGTTCCTAGATCTCTATGTTTGTTAATGGCTGGTCTGATATACATGGTAAGGTTTTATGGATTCTGAGAAAGGGACAGCAGATGAAGTTGAGATAAGGTCGTGAAATCTATTTGATTAAAGACAGTGTTCACAATCTGAAGATTTCAGGTTTTATGGGAAAGATTTTGAGAAGGTAACATGAAGGGTGGTAAGTCTCGGTTTTAAGGGTTTTTGGTTCAGGAAGATGTCAAGATGCTCGCCAGGTATGATGATTAAGGTATCTAATCATTGGAAGTCAAGTGGAAACAAAGTTGAAAGGAAACCTCAAGAAGAATCTGATGGAGAAGAATCAGAAGTTGCTAAGTCTACAATGCAATGGTTCTGTTGTAACAAGTTCTACTTGTGAGAACAACAAAAGGTTTTCTTGCACGTGAGGTGATGGGAGAAATTGTAAGAGACTCAAGTAAGAGTTACAATTATATCAACAAGAAGTTTCAAAGGGACTTGGCAAGAAAAATATGCTAACATAAATTAGCAGAGGTGTTACCATAAAGAGGCTACATGAAGTTATTTGGTAACAAGTAGCTGGAGGCTACAAATCAATGAAGTATTGGTGGATACTGTATGGACTCAAGATCTCAGGCTACTATGTTCGAATGCATCAAGGAGTTTTTTTCACTAGTCCACAGTGTGAAACAGGTTATTTAATTTATTGCACGAGATCTGATAGTCAGATTATACTATCGAGGAAGAGTTCAAGGGAGTCAAGAGTAAACTCTAGAAGGCTAAATCTGAGGGTGAGAAGCAGATTTGGAAATACTTCAATGGTAGCAAAGTTCTTGGTGGTTCTCTTTGGAAGAAATGTTAATTAGTGTGTGGACATTGAGCAGGATGCTAAATAGATCGCAAAGCTCCTGGTTTCTTAAGTCACACTAAGGTTATAAATTCTACACAAGTCATACGGGTTATGAGGGTCTTAAGCAGTGAATATTTGATCGACTCAACAAGGTGGAGCTGCCGTCTACAAGAGACGTTTCTTAACGGATTACGTTCCAGGTGGAGCTATTGATAGTTTCAGGGAAAGAAGTATATTAAGAAAGCGTCGTGGGTATTTCAGATTAACAAGCATGTCTGATCTGATTTGTTTGATTAAGCTTCAAAGAATGCAAGTTTGACGTGGATCATTCACTGAGATATACAAAGCTCATGGCTGGAGAGTGTGTATAGAAATCCAAGAATGTTAAATGAGTGAACAAGGGCTAAACGTGGTTCACAACAAAAGAAAAGTTGCTGGATACATGATCAGTATGGATTACTGATTGTTTAAGCTAGGATAAAGAAGATGAAGTGTTGACGTGACTAGTAAACAGCCGAACTGACAGAGACAAGCTGCAGGTTCTTAGCAGAATTTGGGCTCTGATTAGTCACGTCAAGGGTTGTAGATGCTTCTCTTAGTGTCAAGTATGACAGGATCTTCATGGACCTTATAGAAGCAACAGGGAGCGAGATTCTATGAGAGAACACAAAGAGTATCTGGACAGCTTCTCAGGAAAAGCAATTGCGAAGGGATACAGGAGGAACTGAATGTGTTCTAGGATCTATACATCTAAGAAAAGATGTAAATGCATGATTTAATGATATGCATTGATAGTAAGAAACAAGGAAGGCTAGACTTGGTTTCTTTTGGCATCACAAAGAAGAAAATTACAGAGATTTTCAGAGGAAGAACTTGAATTGAAAATCACGTGAGGAAACATCAAGTCAAAGACATGTTCTGTCTGTAAGTCCAAGGACTGTCGTGATGTGTTACAGTTGAAGAAAATCTGTCGCAAGCTTAAGATGTGATAGAAAGTGGCTTTAACGAGGAAGTTTCAGGTGTCATGGTTCAGCCATTGACAAGAGACTATTTTTATTAGCTAGTGGTGATTATCTACTGGTAATGGGGTTTTATTTTTAACTCTACAAGCTGAATGGATGGTTGTGTCGAAAGTCTTCCCTACGGGTTTAGTTTGGAGGCGTGTTCCATCAGTGATGATGGCGGTACAAGAAACATTCAGGGTGTTGTGGTTGTTTTTCTACTAGTAATGATTACCTACTGGTAAATGGGTTTTGTTTAAACTTTACAAGCTGAATGGATGGCTGTGTCGAAAGTCTTCCCTACAGGTTTAGTTCGGAGGCGTGTTCCATCAGTGACGGTGGCGGTACAACAAATAATTCAGATTATGGTTGTTTAAACAAAAGGCAGCAAGTTCAATCTCAGGGTTTTCCTAAGTGCATTGGCTATTGACTAAGATGCATTTTAGAGATTATTTTGCAAGGTGAATCAGAGATTGTTTCCTAGGGTGAAACATGTATGGTTCAAGAGTCTATTGCAGTTGATTCAAGGGTTTTTTTGATTTTAAGATAAGCGCACATCAAAAGAATCAAAGGGTAACAAAGGGAATCAAAATGCAGAGGACTACGGATTAACTCAATCATTAACATATTTATGGCAGTAACTGCAGTCATGAAAATGCTAAGTGATTGGTTATTCTAAGTGAAATCAGTGTCTACAGAATTGAGAAGTTACCTTTTAGGCATCCGGAACCACGGTGAGGTAAACTTGATTCCAGGTGGAGCAGCTGATGAAAAGATTCAATTGAAGCAGGTTAATGCTTCACAGTGTTATTGAATCCAAAGGAACGAGTCAAGAGTATTCGTGTCAGGTTCTGTAAGGTTACATAAAGACACCAGAAGATTAAGAGAATATCGTTTTTTTTTTCTTTTCAGCAGAATTTGACATCAGAAAAAATCCAAAATTATTATAGTTGTTTGGTTTTGGGAAAGTTTGACGTCAAATGGGCAACTAAGATTGGCCTGGGAAAATCACCAGAGACATAGATAGCATATGACTCAAGTTTTATGAAGTTACCTGAGGTCAAGGAGACAGTTGAAGAACATGGGATGTTCGTCGGAGAAACTGTTTACGGCAGACGTTGTCCTGCAAATGTACAAGTCTGGACTTATTTCTTCAGATTTTTTGTCCAAGGATTGGAGAATAATATGAAGTTACCAGACACGTAAGAGAAGACTGTGCTTTTCTCAGAAGTGCAGCCATGAAAAGAAATGGTTTCAGGTGGAGTACCTGTGGAAGAAATCATGAAATTCAGTTAAAGGTTTTTTTCACAGACTAGAAGACAACCAGAAGAGAAAGATGGCTCTAATAGATGATATTTGGTTCCACGAGTTACCACAAGTCATCTAAGGAGCATGATGGACTCGGGACATTTATCTGTGAGGACAGAAATCCTAATGTCAGTAGGTGGTGTCAAAGTGTTTTACAAAAGGAAGTCTCAGAAGAGTTCAAAACTCGAGTCAGTCATGAAAAAAAAATAGACATGAGTTGTTTGAGGGTTACCTGAGGCTGCAGAAGCCAGCAGTGTCGGAGATTGACATTGGAGGATGTGATGGCTAGTTAAAATTACATCCGGGATTGACTATCTAAAAGATCAAAGGGAAGAAAAATTATTGTCAGCATTGATTCAAGCTGAAATCACAGCTGGGTTGAGATACATCAGGTTGGCTATTGGAAAAGCTCTAGAGTTTGGTGGTCTCTCAAGGTCGGGTGACAGAAGAATTGCAAGAGGTTGTGTGGCATATGGCTGGAGATCGATCCATAGTCACGATCACCAGAAGAAAATTAAAGGAAAGGTTTTGTACCTTTAATGGTGAAGTTTCGGAGCATCAATGGTCACCAGATATGAGGTTGCAGAGAGGGTGTATTAATCTGCACTGTGAGATTCGTTGAAGTTGAAACAATGGCAAACCGGAATCGCATCGAGGAGGAAGCTTCCTGAAACTGACTTGTGGAGGTTTCACTGGTGAAAGTTTATAAAACTAATCAACGAAGCTTGTATGAATGGTGGAGGTTGAGTAATTATGAACACCAGAGACGATCGGTGCTGAAGGTATCACCGGAAACAGCAAAGATTCTAGACGGAAGTGTTTCGAATTTGGTTTTGCGATCTAAGGAGATTCAATTGCATACCAGCAAGAGAAAAAAAACGTCACTGGTTGAGGCTGCAGTCAGCCTCGTCGGAGAAGCTGCCGGAGGACATGGAGGAGTGGAAATTGCTTCGTCTTTGCCGTCAAGAAAGAAGTTTAGTTTGGTATGTGTTACGACAAGGCAGATTGTGGTGATTGGAAGAAAGACAGTGGATAAATGGACTGGGCCCAAGGTGGAGATTGTAAGTTATGGGCCTCAGCCATTAATCCCTAGGCCCAAATCCAGAAACATAATTTTAGCTAAGTTGGATTACAATGTGACGAAGCCTATTTACACATCCAAGTCGGCAAATATCGTTTACGCATATAAGAAGGCAGAAGACGTTCGAGGAAGTTAACCTAATTGAGGTTCACGGCATGGTGCCGTAATGGCACGAGAGCTAAGAAGTCTTCAGAGAGTGGAGAGAACAAGAGAATATCAAAGAGAGAAGAAGATGATCTCCATAGAAAGTGGGAGTTCGAGTCTCCACCTTTAGTGTTCTTCTTATTGTCTTTGTTATTGTTTCTCTTTAAGCCTTGTACCTGAAACACAAAGAAAGCGCCGGTTAATGCGTTGTGTAAACCTTTGATAAGATAGTGGATGTTTGTGGGAGGAGGTTCCCACACGAGATGTACCCTTGCGGAGGGGAACTCGTTAAATCTTGGTGTCAAAGTTATTTAAGTTTGTGTTTAAACCGTGAAGAATCAATATGGCTATGTGTGATTCGAAGTTAAGATCCTAACACGAAGATTCTGAAGGAGATTAGTAGTGGAGTAAGACGAATAGAAGAAATCACCTAATCCCAAAGCAAGAATATTAGGTAGAGGACGAGTGCAGTAGAAAAGAAAATGAAATTGCAGACTGGTGAGAAGTACAAAGAAAGATTCCACTTGAGGTCCAAACTTTTTTCTTATCTGTCAAAGAGGTAAATTTTAAGTGAAGAAGGTGCAGCTGAGGTATCCCAATACCAAAGAATCAGGTAGAGAAGTGGAGAATGGAAACAAGCAGTAGAGAAAATTACTAAGTAGCAAATAAAACTTCATACCTGAATCCGGAAAAACCTTAGTGTAGATAAAATAATGCAGCCAAGCACCAAACGAGCTATACAAGAGTTAATAAAGAAACACAATTGGTTTAGGGGTGGTAGTTTAAAATTCAAGAAGACAAGTGTTAAAGCGATTCCATGAGGGAGAATCCAAGGGAAAGAAAAAGAAGAGAAACCTGCAACAAGGCTATAAATCTTGGGGAAGCCAAGGCAGGTGATAATGGAGACAAGGGGTGATGCAAAAAAAGAGACTATGAAGGCTCCTGCAAGAAGAGATCAAATACTATTAGTCTATCAAGCAAGAATCAGAAAATAATCCAAGGAATAGCAAGGCAACAGTGAGTGGTTACCAATAAAAGTTCGAGGGACAACACCGGGGAATTCCAAATGATCATACTGACAGAGAATAAAACAACTCAGTAAAACGACTTTACGATTGAAACATGCCTTCAGAAGAGGTTACTCACAGAGTCCAAACGATGGCGATGGAAAAGAATGTCGTGCATTGACTGGCAAATTCAGAACGAGAGAGAGAGAGAGAGAGCACTCAGTAAAGAAAAAAAAAAGGGGGAGTAGATCAAAGAAGGAGGGAGGGGGTACCTACCTGTACGTTGAAGCTCTCTTCCACCTTAGTGTATGGAGCCATGAGCACATAAATTGCAGCTATAGCTCCCAGAATCAGATCATATCCTGCTCCCACAACAACAACAACAGAATCTCAAAAAGTTTCAATTAGAAAGAAACGAGCATGGTCAAATCAACAACTACCATAGGATTGAAGAAACTTGGTCATTTTCGTTTCCGTCGGCATCGTCTGTCTCTCTGTCTGTCTGTGCAACTTCCTTCCCTTCTCTCGGTATAGATCGATATCAGTCAGGCAGCAGCACGACTCCGATGGAAACAGAAAATTTTAAAATGGGCCTGCATGTTATTTTTATATGGGTGGGCTCGTATTTATTTATTTGGGCTGACATCTAAGCCCATTAATATATGCTCAGTGTTTCTCTTTCTTTCTTTTAGAAGAAGAGAAATCGGGAGAGAGAAGGCATCAGGCATCACCATCATATCATGGCTGCTGCAGCGGAAGAAGAAAAGGAGTTCTACCTGAGGTACTATGTCGGGCACAAGGGAAAATTTGGACACGAGTTCCTGGAGTTCGAGTTTAGACCGGACGGTAAGCTCCGTTACGCCAATAACTCAAACTACAAAAACGATACGATGATCCGGAAGGAGGTGTTTCTCACCCCCGCCCTTCTCTCTGAATGCAAGCGTATCGTCTCCGACAGCGAGGTCTTCTTTTTTTTACTATTACAAACTTCTCAGATTTGGTTCTATTTTTTTTCGATTCCCGTCCGCTCTAGCTAGCCTGCCTAGGTCGGAACTCGATTAGGGTTTTGTCTATGAAAATTGGAAATATATATATATATATATGAAACTGATATTTGTGATCTTATTACGTGTGTCACTAACTTGTAACGACTTTACATGAATTTTTACCGTCATTAGCTCTTCCGCAACTTGCAGTATATTTTGTGTGCTTCGCCTCACTCACTCGTGATTATTTTTTTTATTTTTTTTTCTGGGGGTAGATAATGAAAGAAGATGATTTTAAGTGGCCGGAACCTGACCGTGTTGGAAGACAAGAGCTTGAGATCGTTATGGGAAATGAGCATATCTCCTTCGCTACCTCTAAGATTGGTTCTCTTGTTGATGTCCAGAGCAGTGATGATCCTGAAGGTCTTCGCATCTTCTACTATCTTGTTCAGGTAGAATGATACTTCTTAATTCTCCCTAAATGACTCTGTCATTGTTTCTCAATGTTAACCTTGAAACATATGGCGTCTAGTTTGTAACACCAAACTTTTCCGATGTTGTTTGTTCTTTTATCAGCTGATTGATAATGTTTCTATTTGGCATACATCTCTTGTTACTTTATTTGCCTTAACTAACATATTCCTTTTCAAACAATCATATGGTTGCAGGACTTGAAATGTCTTGTTTTTTCGCTCATCTCGCTTCACTTCAAGATCAAGCCTATTTAGAGAAAGAAGAAATCAGTCTACTTGCTGCTGATGGGAGTATATGGCTGAAGTTTTTTTTTTCTGTATGTTTCTGGCTCATTACTATTACTGAGAGTAATGCTAGTTTCTTGTTCTGTTAACTTGAAAACCTTGAGTTCCACTCATATCCTGTTTTTTCAATGAATCTTAAATGAGCGTTGGTATCGTAATGGACAATGGATTGGCACTTCAAAATCAGCTGGGCTTTTTCTATCTACTGTTATTTTCAATATTAGTAACAAAACGAAAACGGGCAAATCTAAAGATGTCTGGACTGAATCAGCTAACAGAAACGCTCAAATTAGTGCGTGCGTGGTTTTAGACTAGTAGTAAGTAACTATGTTGATCAGAGGACAGCCTGTTACCCAGAAGAATGGCTGCTGCTCAACTTGATACACTAGCAATATCCTGTTCTTGTCAATCAGTCTTTGAGTCCACAACCTTAAGCCATGCCATTTATTTAGACAAACGTGTGTTTCGGAGTCTTGTGTATTCTCTTTCATTTCACTTGTACTTGGGTTGTTCGTATGTAATTAAGCTCACTGGTCCTTTTGGTCGCTTATTTTACTCTTTTAGCATATCAACATTTCCTCACCAGCATTATGCTTTTTACGTCGACGACGATATAATGTCTCTTTGCCTGACAATTTTCACCCCGTTGTATTCAAAACCCACCTTTTTTATGGTAGATGTCAAATATGGATTGCGAAACTCGTCTAAAAAAATATTTGTAAATGTATAAATCAGCAATATAAGAGGATTTGCAGCTGAGAAACAAACAGTTTGTCCAATACTTACAACACTGACCCATATCATATCATATCCGTGGGTGGGTGGAACTTTGCAAACTAACATCCGAAAATACAAAAGCTTATACATGATACATACAGACATTTACATACAAATCCGCCTGCAGAAAGAGTCGCATCTATATTTATCTCACTGTTG
>NC_079515.1:22520171-22744062 GCF_000801105.2 Raphanus sativus | reverse complement strand
AGACTCAAATATTTACAGGATTAACAGATTTGGGCCAGTCAGCACGAACTAACAAACCCTACGCAACAGTTTGCAACATTTATTCACCAAATACTTTAGCATGGTCAAGAAGATAATTGTGGTCGTTGTTCCTTCAGCAAAGTTCGACAAGAACGCGGGGATCAGAAGTGTCGAATGAGTGGCATGCTCAACTCAACTCTTCATCACTACATTTGAAATTATGGATGCAGAACACTTAGTTTATTTTCCATCTTGAACACATTATGACATTGTTTTGCAATGTCAATTATTCGATTAGGAGAATCATATTAAGGAGATCTTAAACAAATTATTTGATAAACTTGTAATGTATTTCAAAAGCCAGAAATATACACAATCTTGAAATCTCTCCCTTGTTATCCCCTTGAATTCCAGTATTAATTTCAAAAATAAAATTGTGAAAAATATACTTCGTTGCCATAATTTATAGCTAAATTCATCCACAGCCTGTACACAATCTTGAAATCTCTCCCTTTGTTATCCCCTTGGATTCCAGTATTAATCAATTTTAAAAATAAAATTGTGGAAGATATCTATAAACATGTTTGATATATTTTGGGTCGAGTTTTAATCTTGAAAGCTCGATTTTTAATATTTTGGGTCTAAACATGTTTGATATATATATAGAACCAGCCAAAAATCTAAAAATTTATATTTTAGTTTAAATATTATCATTTTTCTGCAATCAAAACTATTATAAAATATTAATATATTATTTTAATACTTTTGATCTAAATTCTAGTAAAGCAAATATGAAAATTGTTAATACACTTTATTGCTTTATCATTACAAGTATCACATTTTAAATTTTGCAAATGTATTCTTATTTTTATGTACAACATGTTTTTTTTCAAAATACAAAATGTGAAAGTTTATTTTGTTTACCGTAAACTTTTTCTTTTATATATTTAGTTTTAATTCATAATTGACTATTTAAATTTTATTACATTTGGTTTGTTTATAATAAGCTTTTTAAAGCATACGAAAAAAGTAAAATAATTTTGATAAATAAAAAAAGTTTAAATTGACTTTATATTTAAACACAAAAAAAAATTGAAACTGATTTTTATAAAAATTCACATGTATTAAAATGATAAAAGTGATAATAACAAATTATTTTTCTAAAAGTAGGCTGCACTTTGAAATTTAGACCTAAAATATTTTCGGACAGAACCGGATCAGACTCAAATATTTACAGGATTAACAGATTTGGGCCGGTCAGCACGAACTAACAAACCCTACGCAACAGTTTGCAACATTTATTCACCAAATACTTTAGCATGGTCAAGAAGATAATTGTGGTCGTTGTTCCTTCAGCGAAGTTCGACAAGAACGCGGGGATCAGAAGTGTCGAACGAGTGGCATGCTCAACTCAACTCTTCATCACTACATTTGAACATCTTATGGATGCAGAACACTTAGTTTATTTTCCATCTTGAACACATTATGACATTGTTTTGCAATGTCAATTATTCGATTAGGAGAATCATATTAAGGAGATCTTAAACAAATTATTTGATAAACTTGTAATGTATTTCAAAAGCCAGAAATATACACAATCTTAAAATCTCTCCCTTGTTATCCCCTTGAATTCCAGTATTAATTTCAAAAATAAAATTGTGAAAAATATACTTCGTTGCCATAATTTATAGCTAAATTCATCCACGGCCTGTACACAATCTTGAAATCTCTCCCTTTGTTATCCCCTTGGATTCCAGTATTAATCAATCCCCTAGACATTATTTGCGAAGTGATTTGCCACATGTCTTCTCTATAATCGTTCTCACAAAAATAATTGTGACGTGGCGATTAAGATTGATGACATGTCATATAATTAAATATGACATGGACAATTACATTTAATGATGATATATATTTTTGGAAATCTTTTTAGAATATGGTAATAACTCATATATTACATTTAATATTGATTTATATTTTTGGTAAACTTTGTAGAATATGGTAATAACTCATAAATCATCACTAAAATAAATATATTTAAATAAAACATTTTGAATTTCGAAATATTATATAATTTTACTTTTATAATTATAAAAAAATTATTATGTAAAATTGTCTAAATTTTCTGAATTAAAAAAAAAATAAATCCTAATATCATTAGTTTTTTTAGACATCTACAAATTATATAAATATTATATAGTTTTAATTTTTGATAACTATAAAATTTTATATGATTTTTAGTAATTTTGTACAAGTTGATTTAATACATTTAACCAAATGAAATAAATAATTTTTTATCTAAGATTTTAACTATATATACATATATATTCTTAAATATAATTTAAATACATATATCAAATGGCAATGTCTCTAATAATTGTGACGTGGCTACTAAAATAATTGTGACATGGCTACTAAAATTGATAACATATCTTATAGATTAATATGACATGAACAATTATATTTAATGTTAATTTATATTTTTGGTAAATTTTTTAAAATATAGTAATAACTCATATATTACATTTACTGTCGATTTATATTTTTGGACTTTTAAAAAATATGGTAATAACTCATGACTCATCATTAAAATAAATATATTCAATTATGCATTTCAAATTTTGAAATATCATTGAAATTAAAAATATTTCAAAAATATATACATATTTTTATAAAATTATAAAAATTAAATCATAAAATCAAATTAAATCGTAAAATCATTAGTTTCTTATATACATCTACAGATTTTATAAATATTGTTTAATTTTAATTTTTTGACAATTATGCAATTTTACATATTTATTTAATATATTTAATTAAAATAAATAGATAGAAAAATATACCTAAGATTATAATTTTAAATATATACATGCACATTCTTAAATATAATTCAAAATAAACAAAATTATTTTTATCTTAATTTTAATGTTCAGTTAAATCAAATTTATATTAAAATATTGATAAGAAAAAAGAAAATTTATAATATTAATAAAAAATAAATATAATTTATATTTATCTATTAAAAATATTTTAAAATTCTTTTACTGCACATGGTGCAGGAAAACACCTAGTTTTAAAAATAAAATTGTGGAAGATATACTTCGTTGCCATAATTTAGAGCTAAATTCATCCACAGCCTGTATACAGAAAAAGCAAAAAAACTCCGATGCCGGGAATCGAACCCGGGTCTCCTGGGTGAAAGCCAGATATCCTAACCGCTGGACGACATCGGACTTATTGTACTCTGATATATACATATGTTTATTACATCTGGTAACAATAATTAATACGTATTTATAGTCAGAAAGTAGTTATAGTTATACAAACCAGTATAGATAATTAAGTTTTATATATGAAACATATTGTGTTCTTGAGATACTAATGATGAACTCGAAATTAAAAATTTTCCTTGTGGAACTCAAACTTGGTCGAAGTTTTCCTAGAGAAATCTTGAGCCAGTCCCTTCAACTCTCCTATG
Source organism: Raphanus sativus (assembly GCF_000801105.2). Classification (NCBI taxonomy): domain Eukaryota; kingdom Viridiplantae; phylum Streptophyta; class Magnoliopsida; order Brassicales; family Brassicaceae; genus Raphanus; species Raphanus sativus. The sequence continues at coordinate 22,740,584 of NC_079515.1, read as the reverse complement.
ATGCATGATTTACCACAGTAGAAAACCCCTACAAACATAATGCAAAGGTAAAATACATTACTACTACAACGATTCTACGATAAATCTCATTTATAATATAGTTATGAAATTGTTGTCTAATGATCGCATTACCAACTCGTTGATTGACGTGGTTCACCGCAACATGCTTGAAAACGCTGCGCCAATCAGGTCTCGCGAAATGGGTTCGGACCCTGGTACCTGACACAATGTCAATGCCGTTCTTGGCGTGGTGCAATGACTGCAACATCGTGATTAGTGCTGATCTCGCGTCTCCTTCCTCATACACGCTCGTGCAGTAATTATGTAGCTCAATGATCCCCTCACTATCATACTCAGCCACCTTTTCATTTCATTTTTCTTAGTTAACTCCATGGATTAAAACATAACTCAAAATATTAATTGACTATATTATATGTACAGTATTTACCTCGTTCATGACCTCACTGAACCATTCCAGTGATCCTTGCTCTCTTGTAACCCAATAGAAATAAGCTCGTTTTGTGTTGCTTCTATGGACATTTTGGCTCGTGCCTTCTTCAATGGATTTGTGATTCTTGATGTTGTTAAGAACGTCCCTTAGTATACTGATTAATGGGGTAGCTCCGATCCCTAGACCTACCAGAAGCAATACATCGTAGTTTCCGTAATCTTGTGCCGGGGCGCCATATGGACCATCGATCAAGAGCCTCGGAAACCTTTCAATGTAAATTGATTAGCAAAAATGATTCATATTTGTTTAACATTTATACACGTTTGACATGGAAACGTTTAGACTTAAAACATTTGTATATACACTATTTTTTTGTGCTACGTAAGTATTGGCAGACAGCACCAAGCTTAGGTTCATTGTGCTAGCAACATATAGTAAACTGGTCTTCAGAAGAAAACAAATACCTTGTTATGTTATTGGCTTGACCGCTGTCGGCTGTGAAGAGTCCACTTTGACTTGTTGAGGGAGGTTGACAAACCTAAGTTTTGTATAACTAAAATAATTTACCAAACCGTAATACTAACCAAGTACATGTATATGCATCCTAATTCATAAATTTACTATTGAAATCCTTACCTTCGAAAATAAGCATTTGAGTTGAGATGTCCAGTCGCCGAGGGTACGGATATGGATGCTGAGAAAATCGTCTCCAGATGCGGAAGTAATTGAAAAAGGATGCCTATATATATAAACAATATTAAAAAGATCCAGGTTAATTACCAAAACAATGAAGTTTAAATTCATATCATGATTATGTCCAATATATTAATTTTGGTAACATACCACTGTAATGGTGAGACGTCAGGACAATTGACATATATGTACTGCCCACTTGTGTACTTGAACCCTTTAGGTTTTGACATGTAAAGTGAAAGTACATTTCCTGGATATACTGCAACCTGTTTCAAATGAATTTATTAAAGAGGATACTTGACTCATTATTAAAACTCCTACCACTAAAATGTAGAATAGCAATTTAGTTGCGATATATATATGTACAGAGATATACCTTCAAAATGGTTACCGCCTTGTAACCTGATCTAAATAAACGAATCAATCTTTCACACGCATACAGTATCGTTGGGACAGCCAGATACATCCACGTCTGTCCAAAAATAAAAGAGAAACAACCAAGCATACAGTGTTTCCATTAAATGTTCATTTTTAACTAAAATTATATAAGATTTTATTGCTAAATTGCTCTAACATATCGTTGTTTCGAGCATTTTTCACGTACCGTTTTTTCATACCATTCCTTGGAGAGATAAATAAAATGGCCATGCACGATGAGAAGCACATAAACGATGACAAATAAATGGTGTGAGTACCAAAACGCGTTGAAACCGGTTAACCGTTTCAACGTTTTTGGTAGGCTTGCCCGGTTGCGTCTGAACCAAGATTGAGCCAAGACGTATGCTAGTACCATTAGAACCACCATGGTCACTCCGGTCCATCCGTCTGTTCCTTTCACGAACCACCAGTAATTGTCTGGCCTCTCGTCCCCGAAAAACTTTTTCACTGGCTCATACTCTATATATTTTGCATGCAGCAACCGCGGAAAGTCACAGGCCAAGTGAGAAATGGCATGTAAGCCTACTCCAATGGCGATCCCAAACGCAATAACCTGCATGAAAAAGGAAGAATAAGCATCCAATTGGTTATTAGAAACGCTAGATACAAGTACCAACTAGGAGTTAACTTAGACCATGATTAACCCCGGTCTCTCAACTGGAAGTTTTAGCTTCGATTAAGAGACGGTTCTTAACTTTTATTAGATTTTAACTGATAAAAACTAAGAACCATCTTTTAAATAAGTGATATAAGAACCGTCTCTTAGCCAAAAATTATAAAAAATGTTAAATCATAAGTTAAGAACCCCGGCTAAGAAACCGGGGTTAATCATGCTTTTAGTAGCTAAAACCTATGGATTTTTTAGTAAGGATCTAAGACCATCTTCAATGGTTTATTCTATTTTCTACTCTAAAATAGAAAAATTCTATAATAAAGTTGGAGTATGCTCCAACAGTACTATATTTTAAAGTAAAAAATAGAGTGATGAACAAAAAATAAGTTATTCTATATTTGGAGTAAAAAGAGTGAAAAATAAAATACCATTTGAACATTTTTATTATAAACTCTATTTTAAAGTGAAAAATAGATTGGAGTTGAAAATGCCATAATAGGGTCCAGTACCATTGGGAGGGGTACAAACATTTAGAACCAGAATATATACACAAAATAAACAATTAAACGCTACAAGTTGTTTATTTCCTTCTACAACGTTTAGGCTAATTGATATTGTCATCAAATGATTGCTAAAAAATGAAGATGGCATCTATCTTATTAAAACAGAAACATTCTATTGGACCTAACATTTATTTTGTAAGTTTTTAAATTAAATACACATTTATAATTTATAGTTAAACTTACATTAAATCATTAATGTTTCTTTCTTTATACTACTATCTATGTTTCCAAACAATATATTTATTTTTTATACTACTATCAGTGTTTCCAAACAATATATTTTTTATACTATTATCAATGTTTCCAAACAATACAATAATTTATCTTAGTTATGTTATATCTTTCATTTTCTTTTTAAAATTTTGTAGAAACATCATAATTTCATAAATTTTAAAATAATGAACTTTAAAATTTGGAGTATAAGATTACAAATTATGAAATTATTACAATTTAAATCAAATTAGATTACATATCGGTCATCCAACAGTTCAATCGGTTAATCTCGGGTTTTAGTAATTTTTTTAATATGAATATTTTAAAAATCTAAATTGAATTGTCAGATCTTCGAATTAACCGGTATAATCACAATCGGGTTGAATTTAAAAACACTGATTTAAATGCAAAAATATTATAAATACACACTTTTAAAAATTACCAAAATATTTGTTAAGTTATTAGTGAAATTTTTCATCGTAAAATATTCTGCGCTTCCAAAGCGCGGGTCAAGATCTAGTAAGTTTTTTATAACGAATAGAAAAATCTTTAATTAATAATTGCATACGTGATTACCTTGTGGAAGTTGATATTGTCATCAAATGGAACAATGGACCCAAGCTTGGAGTTGGTCCGCAGCCAAGTGATAGTGTTCCTACAAACAGGAAAGAGAATGAGAGCCATGTTGAATTTCAACGTCTCTGCGCCGCCTTTAGCTACAGAAACACAGGAACCTAAGACTTCAAACACTGCTCTGCGTTTATACTGGAGGAATTTCCAAGTGAATAGAGCGATGCAAATGGATATCCACAATGTTAGCACCCATATTCTTTTCCAATTTTCCAAGAAGAAGTATGATATATCTCTGGCGAATCTTTTCACCAGGTTTTTCTCTTTTGTTGGTATGAGCTTCTGGCTCAACATCTTGCTGAGGGCACGCTTGCTCTCGGATGACGGACTGATGTTTGATTGGCTTGGAACTTGGAGAAGCAATGTTTCCAAGTTGTATAACTGCAAAACGCCATATCAGCTCAAATAGATGCACAATGTAAGTTTACAAGTATTGCTAAAGATTTGTAAATATTCTTATAAACAGTTGTGATAAACAGTTGTGATGCTTTATTGTTTGACCATAAACCCTAGGCTTAAAGTAATGCTTTATCTTCATGTTGCAACAGCATTCTCTTATTTACTTTATATTGAAAAAAAAACATTGAAAAAGATACATAAGGGTGTTACAAAAGTAATCATAAAAAAAGTAATCATATATCTATATTTTGAGCGCAGAATTAAGAAACCCGGCTAAAGTTATCATTTGACGACAAGAATAAAACGTAGCTAGCAGCGATAATTAAGATTATAGGAAATGATATTTGTTCTTTGTTTCTTATAAAAAATAATACACGAGAAGTTGTCTAGGTAAAGTTATTTGATGATTTCTTACCTATAAAATTAGCTGAAATTAATTTACCAATATTGTTAATCAAGTCTAACCACTACATATATTGGAGAACGAACCTCGATATATCCAAAGTTGTCGGGATCGAGTTCTTCCATGATCAAGGCAGCATATTCGTCTACCTTTTCTTGAATCCTTGATAGTTGGTTAGACGAAGCACTTAAAGAAATTATCTACAAACCCAAAAATAAACCGCAACAATTAACATATCGATCGATGTTTTTTTTGGGACTAATTAACTCTAAATATCGATGTTAACTTCAAATAAGCAGTGTATATAACGAAATTGAAACCGATTTATTCTTCACCTCCTTAACCTCTTCTCCCGTAATACGACCATCCAAATCTTTGTCCACCCTTTATCACATAACCACGTAGTTATTAACTCTCTTAGACATGCCATATTTTATAACGAGTGCATCAAAAGTTACCAATATTAAATATAAAACTATATTACATATCAAAAAAGATTCGCAGCCTAGCATCAAAACTATTGCCTGCGATCTGCTCCCAGAAATCCAATAGTTCAGTTTTGGATATCGACGTAGTCCCTCTCCTTCGGACCAATGCCTCGAATAGCTCATTCACAAATTCGCTCGATTCAGCCATCCCTATTTAATTGAAAGTAACTTTAATTAATTCGAATATTTTATCTCACTTTTAAATTTGGGGGGGGGGGGGGGGAGGGGAATGTAACAAAACTAAATTACATAGATACTCCCCCAGAAAAATAAGATATACATGGGATAATTTTGAGAAATTAACTGAGATTTGCAAAAAAAATTAACTGAGGTTTGCCACTGAATTTCCAAAAAAATATAAATATTTAACACTATTTATAACAAAATAGCAAAGAACTATATTATCTAGAGAGTTTACCTATGCAATGTCCAAATTTAGATTTTGGGAGCTTCCCATCTACAGCCAACTCATCAAATCTCTTTTCAACTTCATCCCAGCCTCTGCCAACGGCGTCGTTTTTGGTTATAAACCTCAAGCCTCTAAGAGCAAACATAGCACCTGACTTACTCCGGTCGAGCCTGCGTGAAGACAACGACAATGACTTCACCATCGTTTTCAGCTTCCCCGAAACCACCGACCGGAGAACTACCATCGGCTTATTCTTCTCCAGCTTCAGTGTTCCCTCGTCTCGAATGTCGAGAGTGATCTCTACGTAGTCCTCACTATCGTCGGAACCAGTGGCTTCACATCGGGAGGTTATATCTCCTTCAGACCAAGATTCCTTTTCCTGCTCCATCTTCTCTTGCTTGCCTTCCATTTGCGAACAACTACATTATACACTCTTCTTGGTTTATTTAAGGACGATGAAAGTCAAAATGAAAAAGTATTATCATATATATGCTTGTCTTTTATAGCTATTATTTTATTATTTGTTTCAATAATTTATATTTTATGTTTACTCATGTACTCGAAGACGACTTAGACTACTAATATCATGCCAACATATACTATGGCATACATGCAAAATTGCAAACTTTGATCTATATGCATTTACTATTGTATTCGGAATTAACACCGATATATTAAAAAATATTTCGATAACGATACACTTTTTAATTATTTAGTTTTGAAAATAACCAAGGGGCCGCCGTGAGGGTTGGTTTGCATGTTTTGTTATTATCCTCCTAGTGTTGTCGTACGTACTTTGATTCTGCTTTAATAAAAACACAGAACATGTCAAACTTCTTTTCATTTGTATGATTGTGTCTGCGCAATATATAAATGGAGTGGTTAAGCGATGGTCATGTTCTTCCAAAATTACACCTCACCTCTTGAATTTGATATGCATTTGTTTTGGTACAGCTCTTCTTTTGGCACAGCTCTAAATTCACTAAAAGCAGAAATAATAGTGATATTTTTTTTTAAATGATTAAATTTGATTAGATTTGAGATTATGATTGTGGTCCAAGTTTCTGGATAACTATTAACTTCTATCTGAATAAGTCGTAAACAAAAGAAAAAAATAATAAGTTGTAAAACTTTTGGGGGATTATATAGGTTGACGAGTTAATGAAACGTGTACCGTTGTTACTGGATCAGTTACGTGAATAGAAAGCTAACAGCGCGCCAACGCAAAATAGTTCATTCAGCTTACGTGGCTAGTAGTGATTGGAGAGGACACATAAATACACTAGCAATATAAATACGAACCGTTGTGAGCTTCGTATTCTTCCAAACCCTAAGCATAATTATTCTTCTGTACGCACGCAATCTCTAAACAACGAAGATGACGAACAAAGCTCTTGTATACTTGGTTTTTATGTCATTAGGTAAATCTCAGAGACTCAGACTTATCTATGTGTTTGGATCGATTGATAAGTCGTAGTACTTTACTATTTTTTAACTCACTTCTCTCTTTGATTAATATGTGCTATGGCGTTTGATGTTTATGAATCGAGCAGTTTTTATGTCAAGTGTGGCAATAGAAGGCGAAGAGGAAAAACTCGGGACAGTGATAGGAATCGATCTAGGGACTACATATTCATGTGTTGGTGTGTACCATAACAACCACGTTGAAATCATAGCAAACGATCAGGGAAACAGAATCACACCATCGTGGGTTGCCTTCACTGATACCGAGCGTCTCATAGGCGAGGCTGCTAAGAATCAAGCGGCCAAGAATCCTGAAGGGACCATCTTTGATCCAAAACGTCTGATGGGAAGAAAGTAAGTGTTTAACTAGTTTCCTAGTATTTGAACTCACTTAAATTTCATTACATTAGTAAAATGTCACATTCCTAGATAAAGATTATTTTTCTAAGAGAATATAGAACTCTGACTCAATCTTAAATTCTGATCTAACTGACTGTAAATTATTATCGACATAATTAATATACAATCTCTAAAAAGAGTAGTTTGACTCAATCTTGTTTTCTCTCTTAAGTGTTCTTGTTTTTGTGTGTGTTAATCTGCGTTTGTTTCACAACATGTTTAGTGTATGATATTGAGCTTTTTTAAATTATTCATGTTTTTGTGTTTGTTCTTTTACAGATTTGATGATCCTGATGTACAAAGGGATATCAAGTTCTTTCCGTACAAGGTTGTGAATAAAGATGGAAAGCCTTACATTCAAGTGAAGGTTAAAGGCGAGGTGAAAGTGTTTAGCCCTGAGGAAATAAGTGCTATGATACTAACCAAGATGAAGGAGACAGCTGAAGCTTTCTTGGGAAAGAAGATAAGAGATGCTGCATTACCGTTCCAGGTATGTACATGTTGTGTCCACATTTTCTCCAAGTATGTAGTATTAGATTATAAGAAGGTGGCTTGGTTGTTTTGCAGCGTATTTCAATGATGCGCAGAGACAAGCGACAAAGGATGCAGGTGCAATCGCTGGACTTAACGTGGTACGTATAATAAACGAGCCAACAGGTGCAGCCATAGCTTACGGTCTAGACAAAAAAGGTGGAGAGACAAACATCCTAGTGTATGATCTCGGTGGAGGAACATTCGATGTTAGTATCCTTACCATAGACAATGGAGTCTTTGAAGTCTTGTCAACAAGTGGAGACACTCATCTCGGTGGAGAAGACTTTGACCATAGAGTGATGGACTATTTCATCAAACTGATCAGGAAGAAGTACAACGAAGACATATAGCAAAGATCACAAGGCGCTTGGTAAGCTTAGACGTGAGTGCGAGGTGCCAAACGAGCTTTGAGCAATCAACACCAAGTCCGAGTTGAGATTGAGTCTCTCTTCGATGGAGTTGACTTCTCCGAGCCTCTAACGAAGGCGAGATTTGAAGAACTCAACATGGATTTGTTCAAGAAGACGATGGAGCCAGTGAAGAAGGCTCTTAAAGATGCGGGGTTGAAGAAGTCAGACATAGATGAGATTGTTCTTGTAGGTGGAAGCACTAGAATCCCTAAAGTTCAGGAGAAGCTAAAAGATTTCTTCGACGGCAAGGAACCTAACAAAGGGACTAACCCTGACGAGGCTGTGGCTTTTGGCGCCGCGGTTCAAGTGGTGTATTAAGTGGTGAAGGTGGTGAAGAAACTCAAAGTAAGTTGCTCACAATGGTTTAGTGGTTGAAGATTCGCCTACTGTATATTCTCAAACACCTAATTTTGATTGAAAACAGATATTCTTCTGCTTGATGTTGCACCGTTGAGCCTCGGTATTGAGACGGTGGGAGGCGTGATGACGAAGGTTATTCCGAGGAACACGGCTATACCGACCAAGAAGTCTCAGGTGTTCACTACTTATCAGGATCAGCAAACAACTGTGAGCATCAAGGTTTATGAAGGCGAGAGAAGCATGACTAAAGATAACCGTGAGCTTGGAAAGTTTGATCTCACTGGCATTCTTCCAGCTCCAAGGTAAAAAAAAAAGCTGATTCAACACAACCGTTTGTTTATGTTTTGGTTAGGTTTCTTGTTACTTAAGCCGCAAGAAACCAATTTAATTTTTCAGGGGAGTGGCACAGATTGAGGTGACCTTCGAAGTGGACGCAAATGGGATTCTACAGGTTAAGGCAGAGGATAAAGTTGCGAAGACGGCACAGTCTATTACAATAACAAACGATAAAGGACGTTTGACACAAGAAGAGATCGATGAAATGATTAGAGAAGCAGAGGAGTTTGCTGAGGAAGATAGGATGGTAAAGGAGAAGATCGATGCGAAGAACAAGCTCGAAACGTATGTTTACAACATGAAGAGTTCATTGGAGAAGCTTGCGGAGAAGATAGGTGAAGAGGATAAAGAGAAGATGGAAGAGGTTTTGAAGGAAGCGTTGGAGTGGTTAGAGGAGAATGTTAATGCAGAGAAGGATGATTATGAAGAGAAGTTAAAGGAGGTGGAATCGGTTTGTAACCCGGTTATCAAGTCGGTTTATGAGAAAACCAAGGGAGAGAGTGAAGATGATGAGTTATAGTCAGTTCACAGGTGGTTCAAGGGTGTTTTCATTTTTCAGGCTTATTGGATTTGAAAATGTGTTAGTTCATTAGTTTCGTTGTGTTTGGTCCTAATGTGATGCACATTATTATTCTTATACAAAAACAACTTCATCATGTCTTCATTAGGACAGAGGCAGAAACTAAACAAATAAAGACAAGAACAGAACTCGATATCTCTCACACGATCAAACCAGAGTAGCAGTTAACTAAGATTTTTCAAACATATAGATAGAACAAACGAGAAATCAGAAGTCAAAGTCGCCACCCATGTCACCCATATCCGCCATGTCATCAATCGCTTCACCAACAAGCAACCCACCCAACAACCCAGCTCCGAGCCCAAGTCCTAGACCCATACCCGCTCCTCCATGCTTCTTCGGTTTCTGCGGTTTACCATAAGCTGCTTGCTGTTGTGGGTAACCATAGGGACCCTGTGGTGGATAACCCTGGTATCCATAACCAGGACCCTGTGGCGGGTAACCCGGGTATCCACCTTGCTGCGGAGGCGGATATCCACCCTGTTGAGGGTATGCACCTGGCGGCGGATACCCACCTGGCCCAGCTGGAGGATACCCACCAGGCCCACCAGGTGGCGGATATCCACCGGGTTGCGGGTAACCATAAGCACCACCGTGTTTATCATCATGTCCTGGTGGCGGATATCCGGAAGGACCCGGTGGGTATGCAGACGGGACACCTTGACCGGGCGGGTAAGCAGTAACAGGCTGATGATCCATAGTCTTATGATCCAGAGTCGACGGACCCGGCGCGTGGGGAGCACTCGCGGATCCGTAAGTATACTTCTCACCAAACTTGAACGAGAATTTGAGAGTTCCTTTGGCCTTGCCGTTAGGTAACCTCACCGCGTACGTCACCGTCTTCTCCTCGCCGCCGTCCTTGTTCTGATCCAAAAGCTCCTTCACCGGAACGCTAATCTCTCCGACGGGTTTATCACCGGCGATGGGACGATCAGCAACGATCTCGATCACCAAGGTGAGACGATTCTCACGCGCCGCCGCGTCGTCGACGGTGAGCTTCATCTGGTGTTTCCATTTGGGTTTCGTCCCGCAGTCTTTGTCCACCTTGGTCTTCTGCTTGGTCCTCGCGTCGCCGTTGATCGAAACGACCGCGTATAAGTCTTGCTTGCCGATCAATTGGATGTCTTTGAGATCCTCCGCGGATATGATCGTCAGATCTAAGGGTCTACACTCCATGGTGTTTGGTCGGATCGAGATGAAAGAAACTAAACTTTGAGATTTTGTTTTTTTTTTTTAGCAAAGAGAAGATTTTTAATGAGGAAATTAATAACTGGAGAGGATAAAGATGTGTATATATATGGATTCATGTAACGTGTCGGTTTAAAGAAGAAAAGTGTTTACAACACACGGGACGGACACGCACAAGGTTAGATTATTGTTTTTGGAAATAAGTGACGCGTTTATTATTACTTTTCGAAAATTTACCTTTTTTTGCTTCCTTATTCTAAGGTTTCGTTAATTAATGCTCTTGCTATTTATTAGTTTAATAACGAGATATTTTTTCCTATAGATTCTAGAATATAAGGTCAACCATGGGATAATGCAGCTGTAAATGATGATGGTTAAATCTTGTATACGTTTTGAATTTTGGAGTGGTGAAAAACAATCAAAAACCGAAGGTATCAGTATTCTTTAACTATGCATGTTTGTTACATTAAAGCTTATTGCACGGTTGTTGGTTTCAGTATTTAAATCTGGTCTAACATTATATTTCAGTTATCTAACAAATATGGAGTGTATTAGATGCCAATAATTAAAACACATGAATGCAGAAATTGTATCATGGTTTATTAAAACATAGGTTAAAGAAAAAAACGCTTAATTTCAAAAAAAAAAAGAAAGATAAAACGCTTTACAGTTTTTTAGTCTTTCGATTTTCATTTAACGTTTCAGATTTGTACACATCGATTAAAAAAATATTTAAATATTTATATTTTTATATAAAAAGATTATTAACTATATATTTAATTATATCTTAAATAATAGAAAAATAAATTATAAAAAATAAAAAGTCATATACAGTATGTAAACTAATAAATTTTGCATTGAAATTTTAAATGCACTAAAGAAATATAAGTTTGGAGCTGCTTGATAATGTAGTATAGTCTGTATTTACCGGTAAATTTGCTAATAATCTTTTACCTTTTCTACTCATGTAAAGATATATGGAAAATGTTGAAAAATATTAAGGAATCTTTTGGAAACGAGGATAATCTCGAGCATCTTTCTTCGGAGCGCGTGGAATAGCTCGCAAGTGGTCTATTGCATAATTCTCATTGGTTCTCAACTTCTCATTTTCTTGATGGAATCATCTTTTTAAGTTTCAACGATAGCCTCGTCTCCGCAACTCGCGTGGCCCTGACGCACCACCCATCCACATTCTCTGCAACTTTTTTCTCCTTCGCGTACATTTGTAATCAAACCGAACATTCACGTTACTCCAAGTTGATATACACCATTTATTTCATATCTTTAGTTTCTCAAAACATATACTCTCAAGATCGTAGTTGACATATTTTCTTTTTTTTAAGTTTCAGTTGTGAAAATACTGCCAGAGAAAAGGATTAAAGGTTTTCTGTTTGGTCATTAAACTTTTCTGTGACTTAAAAATCAAGTCACATGTATTGATTTATAAGAGTTTGATAAAAAAAAAACGGTTCAAGGTTTTCTGTTTGGTCGTTAAACTTTTGTGTGACTAACAAATCAAGTCACATTTAGTTTTTAAAAAAATCACATGTTATAAGAGTTTCTTAGACCAGTTGTCTCTTGACCTTGTTATCTTCGAGTCTTGTCTCTCCAACGTTGAATAATGTGACGCTATGAGGTATGACTATGAGCTTTGTCTTACATCATGTGTGATGTAGCCTAGACTACGATAGTGCAAGAAACCTATTGATTCTGAGAATACCTAGGAGTCAAGCCTTCTTGAGATCGTTGAGAGTCGAAGCTCTATCCGAGAACAAGGTTTAGAGTTTATAAAAGCTCTGAAATATATTAATGCAAAGAAGTTGTCTCCTTACAATGTCAAGGCATCAACTTATATAGGATAGTGAAAACACCAAAGCCATCCTGATAAAGGAATTATAACATATCCTTTAACTATTTAGAAAAGGAAAATAAACTAAATAATTAAGTTAACTTGCAGGAAAAGTAATAGAAGAAAACCAAAGCCAAAACAGAGTAAGATGTATGCTGCATCAATGTGCTGATGAAGTGATGTGCATAATGCTATTAAAGATTTATGATCCATGCATGTTCTTTTTGTTCTATCAATTTGTGTATTTATATTAGTTTTATCTTTGTATTAGAATAGCATACTTGTTTGGTATTAAAAGGTATACATGGACTCTTTGTTTCACCATCCAAATAATCCATTTGTATCATCCATCTAGATAATCTATTTATATGATTCATCCAAATGATTTATTTATATGATTCATACATATGATCAATCCAAATTGCATGGAACTATCCATACAAATGGTTCATCTAAATAAATTATCTAAATGAATCTTATATTTGTTTCTTTATTTCTATTTCAATCCATATGAATTTAGTAAATAAATTACTAAAATATTCTTGTTTTGATTTAATCATAGGTTTGATGTTAGTTTTAACTATATTAACTTTTATTACTTAGTCCAAAATAAATTTACAATGAAATTATTTTAAAATTAGCATTTTGACATTCATAAATTATTATTTCATATAAATTTATAAATTTTATTTATATTTGTATTAAAAATTTACCACAGTAATAACTTCTAATAAACAAAAAAATTGATAAACAAGTACTTAAAAAACTTTAAATTTTTAGACTTTTTTTTCCGTCAATAGATTATATTAAACTTTCGATGGAATACAACTTCAGCCGACATAACACAATGAAATCCCCCGGAAACTTATCCCATAACATGGAGACTTAAACCCAAACATGGGTATCAAGAAAACACAATCATAATTTTAAACATGGGTATCTGGTGAAATGAGTTCATGGAGGGTTCTTATATCTTCTATGGAGCAATTGTTTTCTACACCAGAGATCGACTAAACCAATTTGGTTTGTTCTCTGACATTTTTCGGATCTTAACAAGCGCATTAAACGGTCCAGTTCCAGTCTTTTTGATTGATCAGACTTCAAATTCATATAATCAACCCATAACACAGTTTCATATCCTTCTCTATTTTCGTTCATCTCTTAACGATTGCTATTTTGGTGTTGGACAGCACATAAATATATGTATCAGTGATTGATTGGTTTTATTATTCTTGACCTTTAAAGATGTGCAGACCGACCAAGTGAAGTCTTAACTCTACTAGATTTGCTATCGTCTTTCTTTACTTTATTTAAGCCTTGTGCGGCCTTTGATCTAACCATCTTATGATGCTGCGATAGTTAAAGATATATTGTATTAACGTATGTTTGTGTTTATATTGCTTAATTACAAACTTACAAGAGATTCTCTTGTAAGTTTTTTTTTGAGCAAGTGGTATAACGCTATCATAGCTTGGAGATCCTCTTACAAAAGAAAACTTACAAGAGTATCTCAAAGCTATGCTAGCTAGTCATACCACTTGTTCAAAAAAAAAAGAAGCTAGTCATACCACGAGAACATCTCTGTTATAACTTTTAATTTAAGCCTTCTGAGAAGAAGTTTAATCATAATTAGTTTCTCATATGCACAACCTGATGCAGACTAAGTTTCCGTGGACAATGTAAGTGCGTGGATATGACGAGTCTTAGTCTGAGTGATGGACAATCGTCACACGTTTATCTTTTGAACATGGACTCTTCTCCCTCAATATTTGCAAGCTTCGCAGACATTGCACACCTACGTTAACACGACCATATAATTGTTTATGAAATGATAAGGATGAAGACAAAAAAAAGTTCATTTAGAAAAAAAGCAAAACAGAGCTTAATATGCAAGAAATTATAAGCGAGTGATGTAAAAATAAGAGTAGAAAACATGTCATTATTTCTATTTTTATTCATTATCCTCGAAAGCCTATGTGCTTATATTATATCATCAATCACTTGGAAAACGTTATGACACAAGGTGTTTGGTTCAAAATTAGAAAGAAAGAAAACCTTTCTGTTGTCTAATTACTGGATGTTATTTTCCTCAAAGAGAGTAGGAACTATTTGCACAAACTATTTTTGAACATAAAAGAAAATGTTCTTGTTTTTTTTTGTGACATGAATGCTGTATTTTTTTTTGGGAAATATGTAATATATAGTTTTTTTTGGATCAAATATGTAATAGTTTGTTACTAAATAACAGTAAGTAAATAAAAAAAGAAGGAAAAATGATATATTTCATTTCACCCATGGATAAAAAAAAGAAAGCATAACATTACTTACGCTGCGCTTCGTCGCCCTCTCACAGATTCTTCTTCTTCTTCTTCTTCTTCTTCACCTTAGAAAGAAAGAAAAAGAGCCAATCACAATTAGTTCCCCCCAGATCCAAACAAACAAACAATGCCCATCTCCTAATTAGGGTTCTCTCAGACCTTGCCATCCAATCTCATTTCGATTTTCTCGATCATCATCGAAGCTCTCTTACTCCTCTGCCAAAAAATCAACATCAGAGCTCAACTTTCCCTCGAATTTTTAAGGTTTTCAGTGGCTTATCATCAACTCACCAGTTGATCGTTCCTGGTCGAGTCAGGTTGATGAATTTCTGCCTATGGAGTTGAGTCATTTCTAGATCGTGATTTGGGATTTTAGGGTTTCGGTTACTGGTGTTGGAGATTAATGATAGCTTTATCGAATTTGGAATTGGACCCCACTGCATGTGTAAGCCTTAAAGTTGGAAGCTTTTTGCTGAAGAAGAATTAAAGATATTTTATCGATTTTAGGAGTTAGTCTCTCTGTAGCTTGTAACTCTATACATATAAAAAGACTTGGAGGAGGAGGAGGAGGGAGGGGATGTTTGGTTCTACGTTGGCTAACAACAACCGTGGAAACAGTGCTGCCTCCTCAGCGCAGCAGCTTCTTACTCCCACCCGCTTTGTCTGGCCTTATGGTGGTAGACGGGTCTTCCTTACCGGATCTTTCACCAGGTTAGAGCTTGAACTTGGATTGAATTACTTGAGTAGGAGGGTTTTTCCAATACATTATGCTGCTCTGTTTAGTATCTATTGCTTCTCTGCATTTACTGATTTATTGCCAACAGGTGGACAGAACATGTGCCAATGTCACCACTTGAGGGATGCCCTAGTGTTTTTCAAGTCATTTGCAACTTGACTCCTGGATATCATCAGGTTTTTTATTTTTTTCCTGATACTCTGCTGGAGCATTTATGTCCTTTTAGACTCTGTGACATCCATAATGCCTGATGCATTTAGTATATAGATGCTAGTCAATGCAATATGCATGAGAATCAAATATACATCTGTCGTAGTTGATTACATTCCCAACAGTTAGTGTCATCATTGAACAGTCTGTAAGTCATGGCGTAGCATCATGAACGTTATGCACCATATCCAACTTAAACTAGTTGTTATTTTAGTTTCTGTGTTGGACGTGCAATATCTAACATGAGGTCGATATTAAGACTTTAGATTGCTTAAGAAGCCTCTGGCGTTACATTCAGTTAATTCATTTTCATGCAGTATAAGTTTTATGTTGATGGGGAATGGAGGCACGATGAGCACCAACCATTTGTAAACGGAAATGGTGGAGTAATGAATACGATACTTATAACTCTACCAGATATGGTTCCTACTGGTTTTAGCCCATCGAACATGGATGTCGATGATTTCACCCAGCGAATGGTACGGACTCTGATATTTTCTTCGTTTACTTATTATTAGTAGCTTAATTGCTTTTGTGTTTCGAATTCTGTTTCTATATATATCCACGCTTCCTTTTATTCTGAAATCCTTAAAAGAGATTATACATTTTATCCTAAAAGGGAAAGATGTGGACTCCCCTACATGTGGAAAACAAATAATAAATGATAATAGCATTTTATTTGATGTATATAGCAGGAGCCTTTTAAGTTCCATACTATTGTCTCTAAAGACTCACATTAAATTTCTCACTGTTTGTTTACATGGTGATTATATTATAGGCTGATCCATCCCAGGATTCTATCCCTAGGATATCAGCGGTTGATTTGGAGGTGTCTCGTCATCGTATATCTGTTTTATTGTCAACCCGTACTGCATATGAGCTGCTCCCAGAGTCAGGCAAGGTCTGGTTTCTTCATCTTCATCTTCTTATTGTTTGATGATTTTTTGTCTTCATATCCTACAGAATATCGATGAGAATATCTTTTAGCCGGAAATTGTCTAAAGTGATTGTAAACTTATACAGGTTATTGCATTGGATGTAAATTTACCAGTAAAGCAAGCATTCCACATTCTCTATGAGCAGGTTTGCTATATTTACCATTGTGTCAGCTTCTCTTCTTTTAGGGATGTTCCTCTCCCTGTCCCTTACAGTCATGTATGACATTCTATGTTGTTGCATCCGGACCCAAAAAGGGAAGGAAGTGGAACTTAAAAGAAATAGATTCGTCTAAATTTATTTCTAGTTTGGCTGCTTCCTGGTTTTGGCTAATTCTGGATTCTTTCAGGGAATCCCTTTGGCGCCTCTTTGGGACTTTGGTAAAGGCCAATTTGTTGGAGTTCTTGGTCCACTGGACTTCATTCTAATACTGAGAGAGGTTGGCTTCTGTAAAAATTTGTTTATTACTAGCGGGTTCATTCGAGTGATGGATGTATCATTTTAGAATTCCCAAGAGGAAATGGTCTAAATGTCAAGAACTCAAAGGGGACATTCATATACTTTACTGTCTAATAATATTACTTGTCTGTGGTTAATAATACTAGTTTAGGTTTACAAATATTCAAATGAATTATTTTCTAAGCTTGGAATGTAGTTTGAAGGAGTGTGATAGATTTCCGTAGTTTTGAAGTAAATTACGTATGAATTTATTTAGATGCTTACTAGCTTTCTCAGTATAATTTTTTTTTTCAATCTTGGCGTGGTAATAGCAACTCTGAAATTGCAGCTTGGAACGCATGGATCGAACTTGACAGAAGAAGAGCTTGAGACGCACACAATAGCAGCGTGGAAAGAGGGGAAGGCTCATATTAGCAGACAATATGATGGAACTGGGAGACCATATCCTAGGCCACTTGTTCAGGTGAAACTTTCACAGTTGCTCTCTACCGCTATCACTAATTCAGTACTGACCTTTTCATGTAGCTTCCTCTAGAAGATCATCTCCCTTGATTATGTTTTCTTTTACTATGAGATAGATCCTGTTGATTACCGCTATCTACAAATTTTTTTACTCAAGTGTTTTAGCTATCTCGAGTGGATATATCTACAGTTGATTCGACAATATTTCAAAATGAAATGAATAACATGAATGTTCCACATATAGGATTGGGAGGCATACTTATCTAGGAATGTAACTGATCATGTATGCCTGGTTTTACATGTTTACTTCTGACCGCTTCTTCTTGCGTTGAAACATAGCAGTTTCCTAGAAACTTGTATTGCAGGTTGCAGTAATTTTTTTTTTTAATCTCTTGCTATTAATGTTTTCATATATTTGCAATCAGGTTGGGCCCTATGATAACTTGAAAGACGTTGCCCTGAAAATTTTGCAAAACAAGGTGGCCGCCGTTCCAGTTATTTACTCTTCTTTGCAGGATGGGTCTTATCCGCAGTTACTGCATCTTGCTTCGCTATCAGGCATATTAAAATGTAAGGTCCTTCATTTATGAATAACATCATAAGACATAAGCGCTCCAAATTGGTGATATTCACAATTTCATTTCATGACGTGCATATGATTCTGCCATTCCCAAAATCTTCCTACTTCTTCATTTTTCTATATATCCTGTGTAAATATAGGATCAATCAATAGGACACAAATAGATAAGATGGAATACCTCTCCCAAACTTAGTCACAATTTTGCATGTTATATAAACAAATTTCTGAAAGTTGATGCTTCTTATAAGACACTTTA
Source organism: Raphanus sativus (assembly GCF_000801105.2). Taxonomy (NCBI): domain Eukaryota; kingdom Viridiplantae; phylum Streptophyta; class Magnoliopsida; order Brassicales; family Brassicaceae; genus Raphanus; species Raphanus sativus. Next base: position 22,722,207 of record NC_079515.1, on the reverse strand, counting down.
CTTGTAATTTACGCATAATATTCCAGGTATATGCAGATACTTTAGACATTCGTCTAGCTCTTTGCCAATCCTTCAACAGCCCATTTGTTCAATTCCCCTGGGTACTTGGGTCCCCAGAATTGGAGAATCAAGTAGCAAACCTCTCGCTACAGTGAGACCACATGCCTCTTTGGGTTCTACGCTTTCGTTATTAGTTCAAGGTAATCCGTTTTTGTTCCTCTTTCAACAATATATTTGATTAAAATTCATCCAACTTCAATCAGATTAGTGGTTTTAAACTTTCTTCGTAGATGGTTATATCACCTAGTAGCTGAACACGTTGTGTTCTTCGACCTGTCTTCTCAAAGATGTTTTACAGAGCATCCTATCAATTCAATCAACATCAAATAACCAACTTTAGATGTTGCGACCACTTTGTAATTGTTGCAACAGTTACATGTTTTGATTTACGTTAAAGTATCGTGTGGTCTAGGAAAGTGGAATGCTAATTTGAAATTTAAATCCAAATGGATTTATGTCTCTAATGTCTTGTGTTTATCTGGTTTATACAGCTGAGGTTAGTTCAATTCCTGTAGTGGATGACAATGACTCGCTTATTGACATATACTCCCGAAGGTAAACCCTCTAAGCATTCCATATTTTTGAATCCATGTATTCTGATCTCATATCTATTTTTGTTGGCCAGTGACATAACTGCTCTGGCTAAAGATAAGGCATACGCACAGATTCATCTTGATGACATGACGGTTCACCAGGTAAACCTCTCAGCAGAAACTCACGATTCATCCCATTTCTGTCTAAGCTGCCTATTTCAAAAAAATGTGTGCGGGGGGGTTTCAGGCGCTGCAGTTGGGGCAAGATGCGAGTCCGCCTTATGGGATGTTCAACGGGCAGAGATGTCAGATGTGCTTGCGCTCAGACTCTCTGGGGAAAGTAATAGAGCGGTTGGCGAATCCAGGTACCACCAACTCTCCCTTGCCTTTGTTACTCACATCATCAGATGATAAAGTAGAGATTTATTGGGATTTTGGTTGTGTAACAGGTGTAAGGAGACTGGTGATAGTGGAAGCAGGGAGCAAACGTGTTGAAGGTATCATATCATTGAGTGATGTTTTCAAGTTCCTGCTCGGTCTTTGACTACTACTCCCCACAACAAACCTCCTCCTTAAAACTCTTTTCTCATTTCCACAAATCGGACAACCCAACAATTTTCTTCTTTTTCTTGTGTTTTTTTGGGGTCTTTGCAATGAATTTGTAAATTTGCCACGAACACCTTCATTGTTTTCTTCTTATTTATCTTTGTTTTGTTTAATTGAACGGCTTCCTTCCATTCTTGTGAAGATATTGGCTACCAAAAGCTTTACTAGTCTCTCTCTCGGCATCTTTTTAGTTCCTTCTTTTTGTTTGTTTTTTATGCTTCAAATTCAAAGCATAAAAATGTGAAAGTTAACACAGCATGGGAAGGCCATAGGACAATATAACGGTTTGACAGAGATCGAATCTCACCAGAGACTAAGCAAACAAATAATCATCATACTAAAAGCAACATGTAAAGCAAATTCAAATATGTATAATCACAGTCATAGCTCAACACTGTTTAGGTATGGTTAACCACTGAACCACCCACACATAGCGGCATTTCAGAAGCTTAGATCAGAAATTAAGTGGCGGATATCGGCTTGTTCCTTAGCCTTGTTGACCTACATATCCTCTACCACTTGAACAATAATAATGTATAAATAAGAGTAATTATTGGGTTCACTCCCTAAGGTGAACCTCTAGGTTCACCAACCAATAGTGTTCGAGTATTTGATATTTGATATCTTTTAAAAAAAGGAAACAAAATTTAATGGGATAATTTGTAAAGTACCCTATTTAAGATTGTAATTTTGAAAAATATACTGTTTTAATATTATTTTGAAAACTACACTTATTTATGTTTTATAAGACTATTCTGCCCTTTATTTAAATTTTAAATTAAAAATATTTTAATAATGAAAAACTCGAAACTATTAGTATTGTAATCATCTACGACATAATTTTTTGAATTATAATATTTTAGAATTTTAGTAAGTTATAATATATAAAAGTTTTATATGGAGAACTATTGAAATATTTAAAATGTTATCTCTAAAACATAATCTCTAAAAATTGGGGGATCTAGAGCATAAACATATGCTCAGGAAACCGTTGCAGCCACAACTGAACATAATCATATATTTGAATACTCCTATAAGATTATGTTTATGCTCCATATTGCACGATTGTATTATTTTCCTACAAAGAAGACAAACTCTGAATTTTGGAAGCCTTGAAGCTAATTCAGCTATTGGTACAATATGGAGCACATCCATTACGTGAATATGTCAAAAGATTGTGAATGTTTTGGTTGAATTTACAAGAAACATTATGTATTACCAAACCTTTACTTTTTGATGAAATAAGAGTCTATAGTCTATAACAAAAAGAATCATCAAACTCCAAAATTACATGTTTGACGATTGTGATTTTCTCCTCAGATACAAAAGAAAAAGAAGAACTACAATGATTTAAAAGATACGAAAACCAGAAGTTTTAAACAAATAATATCAAGTTCCAGATTTTTTATTGTATAAATTAAAATGATTTATAAATAATTTATTTTTATTTGTTCGATTTCTGTAATTTTTTTACTTAAATATTGAAATTATTTACTCTATTGGTAAGGTTAATTTAGTCACTTCAATTATAAATAAGTTTAGTTTTCAAAAAATTATAGATACAGTGTAGTTTTCAAAATATAATCTCATTTGATGGCATTTTTCCAAATTTTCCCAAATTTAATTTCCAAACTATAATACATTTTGAAAATAAAAAATAAAAATACATAAAAATAGTAATAGTTACAAAAAAAAATAAATAAATATAGTTAAGCTGTCAACAAAATACTAAACTCTATACCCTAAATCCTAAACCTTAAAATCTTAGGTAAATCTTAAACTGTAAATTTTTAGGTATACCCTAAACCTTTTAATAAATCTTAAACCCTAAATCATAAATATTAAAAATTAAATTTTAATAACATTAAATCCTAAATCCTAATCACTAAACCCTAAACCCTTGGGAAAATTCTGAACCTTTGGATAAATCATAAACTCAAACAATATATATTGGTCGGTGAACTTACAGGTTTATGATTTATCCAAGGTTTCGGGGTTTACCCAAGGGTTCGGGGTTCACCCAAAGGTTTAGGGTTTAGTGATTAGGATTTAGGGTTTAGTGTTATTATGATTTAGTTTTTAATATTTATGATTTAGGGTTTAAGATTTATCAAAAAGTTTAGGGTTTACTTAAATTTTTTGGGTTTAGGATTTAGGGTATAGGGTTTAGTATTTTAGTGAAAACTTAATAATATTAATTTATTTATTTTTTTGTAACTATTACTATTTTTATGTATTTATATTTTTATTTTAATCTAATTAGAAATTCAATAAGTTTCCCTTTTTAAAAGATATCAAATATCATATACTCAAACACTATTGGTTGGTGAACCTAGAGGTTCACCTTAGGGAGTAAACCCAAGAATAACTCAATAAATAATACATGTACATCTAAAAATAACAATTATGTGTATACATCGTTTTAATTAATGGTTTATCAATTATGAACCACATTAGCGGTCGATAGGAAGGGAGTATCACTCTCACTTCCCTCATAGCTCTCAACCAAAATCAATTCCAAAACGCTATCTCTGACTTAATCAAGAAGGTTCTTCTTCCTTGGATCTCTCACTTGAATTCTCCAATGCCTTTCAGGTAAACCATTAACCTTTGCGGTTTTCCTCCACTTCTCAATGTTCTTCACCATCTTACGAGTCAAACCACAATAGCCTCTCAACTTCTTCGGCATCTTGTCATACACTTTCCACCATTTCTCATGCACCGACTCACTTGCGTACACACGCCGCGATTTCAAGTCCCAGTTACAATCATAGTCTCTGTAACATAGCCATGGTTTTAGTCCCAAGTAGTGTATCCCCTCTAAATTGTCCGGGAGATGACGTCTTTGGTCGTTCTTGCTTTCAGCACCGAAGAACTTCATCGTGTTCACACGTTTAGGTAACCTATGCCACCACACAAAGTATTCGTTCAGAAAACCTTGGTCTCCTCCGTTATAAGACTTAATCTTGAACGACTTCGCCATCAGTTCCTCGAACAAACAAGCTGATGGCTCCAGAACCTGACCAAAATATTTGTTACAATCTACAATCAGGTTTTATAACGTTTCCCTTAATTTTATAACCTTATTCATGTTTTAAACATTCACCTTGATCCCCAAAATCTTAAAAAGATATTATATAGAGGTTGTATTTGTATAGCCTCCAAATTATCGATTCTTTCATAAAGATTAACTTAAAAATATTTATGGGTCTTCTAAATTTCAAATTCGGCTTTGATTATGTTTAAAATGCATATTGCGGTTTAGATGCATTAGCATTACCATGACTCCGGAGTTGAACAAGACTTCGTCGTTGCCAGCAGCAGAAAGTTGAGGATATGAGAAAAGATAATCAACATTCTTGGCGATGATGAAATCTGCGTCTATAAACACTAACTTATCGTAATCTGTTACTTGCCACACACGTAACTTACTGTAGTTCCACTCGTTGTAAGAACCCTTCTTGGAGAAAGGGCTACGGATTCTCTTGACTTGCCGTAGTTTCCAGCCGGCACGGCTAAGGCCAATACGAGATGTGTTGGTTATGGAGTCGTCGTGGAGGAGTATCATGTCATGCGTTGAGCCAGATTGTCTTATGCTTTGTGCTAAGGCTATTGCCCCGCATACGTATAGACCTCGGATGAGTGGAGTAACGTCACGTAGCCGACACGTTGGGCACCAGATGATGATGATAATGCGGTTGTTGATGTGAGAGTTTCGTTCTTCTCTTGTCTCCATGCTTCTTGATCTTTAACAAGTAATGAGAATACCATGTTAAGTTAGAGTATATATACCAATGACATACACTCTAATAATATATATATACATATATATATATTCTAATAAATAATTATATGAAAAAAATACAGTAGAGCAGTAAAGATGATTTGGTGATTTAGTAGCTAAGGTATATGGTAGGAATAATAAGAATAATCATTTTACACTCAATTTGTTTTTGGAATTTTACAATTTACTAGTTTTTTTTTTCTGAAACACTACTAGTTTTACTAGTTATAATCTAGTTTTATATACTAACTAAGCTAGAAAATATAAGCTTTTCTAAATGTTACCTAATTGTTTACCAAAAAAAAAGAAAAAAAATGTTACCTAATTGAGCAAGCTGCGTTGCAATCTGACAAGAACCAACAGGCATGGCAAGCTTTTGCTTCAACTTCTCTAGATTAGGTCTATACAACCAGTATTGCCCTACGCGCCTTACGCGCTCATCACACCTAAAGATCTCATGCATGGGTCCACATGACCCGATAAAGACAACGTACACCGTCCGGTCAACGTGCCTCCGCTCACTCTCCACGGCCAGCTTCGCTGCTGCCAGATTCACCTGTAGCCGGAAAACGTCTCTCAACCCTTTATCCTCCGAAACCCCATCGCACGGCACTTTTACTACGACGACGTCCACGTCAGCATCAGAACCTTCCATACGAGGGAGAGGGACCTCTGGACACTTTGGCGCGTGCCATTTGTGCTCCTCGTCGATCCACACAGGAAATAAACTCTCCCACGTCAGATTCTTCGGAAGAGGATCTAGCGTCACGTGGACGTTCTCCAAGATCGACGTCCCCGTTGCCTCGTACCTCTCACGCTCGTTTTCTTCGATATTGAGAAGACCAACTCTGATCTTTTTCTCCGGAAGATGGTTCTTGATTAGTTGGAACTAGGGATGTTGTATTGGGTTATAAAAGTTAGGGTAGTACCAGCCCATCAAAAATTTTAAATACCCTAACCCATAAGTTTAAACTGTAAATTATATTGGGTTCATTTAGGTTTGGATTAAAAAATAATGGGTTTTAACAGGGTTGAGCCCTTTTAATTTTTGGATTAGAAAATATCTTCTGATCTTCTCGACGCCGTTCAATCTCTCTCTGATCTCACTCTCGACGCCTCTCACCCTCTCTCCGATCTCGACGCTCGTGGGTTTATCTCAGCCTCTCTCTCCGATCTCGCCTCAGCTTCTTCTTCGTTCTCGACGCCTCAGCTCGGCGGTTTCATCTCAGCCTCTCTCTCCGATCTCGACGCTCGTGGGTTTCATCTCAGCCTCTCTCTCCGATCTCGACGCTCCATGGTTTGGATTTGTTTCTGATCATATATGTTAGAGAGAACTGTGCTTAATTAGAAAACACGTATAGGATTTTGTTTAGTAGTTCTCTGTGTTTACTTTGAGCAATCAGTATTGGAATAGAGCAACCACAAGTTAAACGTTGAGAGTTTTGGTTGTCAGTCACTGCAGACAGTCCCGTCTTAAATTTTTTTTTTGCCTTAGGCAAAATATAAAATAAAGACCCTTTAATAAAAAAAAATTCAACTTTTATTTATTGTATTTCTTTAAATTAAAACAAAAAAATTGTGGTGTTCAAATATTTTTTGGAAAATGAGTTTTTGTGTGTAAATTAGGTTTTGTTAATGAAAAAATGAGAAAAGTGAAAGGTAATTTTTTTTTTATTGTATTTCAGTTAGATTTAGTTAATCATAGACCTTTTAATTATAATTTTACCAACTCATAGATAATTTAACAAACAAAATAGACTTAGTAAAATAACACAAAAAAAAAATTTGGACCCATGGACCCATGGCAATTGCCCATGTTGCCATGGGGTAGAGCCGGGCCTGACTGCAGAAGCTTGGTTGCCATTGTAGGTGGAACCGGAGAAGGTAAGACATCACTTGTCTCTGCAATGTTGGGAGAGTTGTCTCATGGTGAAACCTCAAACGTTGTTATTAGAGGCTCCGTAGCTTATGTTCCTCAAGTTTCATGGATCTTCAATGCCACTGTGAGTCACCTTAACTTCCCATCGGCTCTGGAAACAAAAAGATTACAGCTTAGCTTTCATATATGTATTTGCAGGTGCGTGAAAACATTATATTTGGTTCGGATTTTGAACCGGAAAGATACTGGAGAGCTATTGAAGTGACTGCATTACTCAGGTCTTGATTTGCTTCCGGTTAAGTGGGAATGAAAAGGCTTTACATAACATGCACTTGGTGTGTTGACATTTCTTAGTAACTTGCTGAGTTTGGCTTATTCAGGGACGTGATCTTACAGAGATTGGAGAACGTGGGGGTGAATATCAGCGGAGGGCAGAAGCAGAGAATGTCAATGGCTAGGGCAGTCTACTCAAATTCAGATGTTTACATATTCGACGATCCTTTGAGTGCTTTAGATGCTCACGTTGCTCAGCAGGTATTTAATTTATTTATTCTTTACTTATAGGTTGATCCTGAGTGTTTGGTTGCTGGCAAAGATGTTGTGGAAGGTAGAGACTATAGAGTAAATCTGGTTGTTGCAGTCTTCAACGAGCAAAGAATATGTGAAAGACTTTATTTATTTGAATATGACTTGAAACTTGTTTAGTGTTGTGGTTTGCTTCAAACTTTTAAACGTATTTTGTGACAATCAATAATGTGAAATTTCTTACTATTTATATGACTCAAAACTTTGATTTAACTTTATTTTTGATTTAATTTTCATATAATTTTGTAAGAAATTACAGAAAAAATGTGTTTACATAAAAAAAAATTAAAGGGCTCAAAATGGGTTGAAAGGGTTTAGCCCTAATAAAAATAATATCATGGGTTCTAAAAGGGTTAGGGCCACTTTGGTTTGGGCTTAAACTAAATAGGGTTGGGTTGGGTTGGGCAACCCAATACAACATCCCTAGTTGGAACCATCTCGGGATCCGGTTAACTTGCGTTGGTAAAGAGTAACGAATCTCAACTATCGATGGAGAACTGATCATGGGGTTGAGAAGGAACAAAGGTTTAAACGTTACTACCAAACCCAAAAACGAAAAGGACATTAGGGTTAGATAAAACATCAAGATCCTCCTACTCTTATTTTTGATTTTTAACCCCATTTTTTCCCCTTACACTCTATATGCTCTTAAAACATTAAAACATGCATTTATATACTAATAATCTGAGAGATACATGTAAGTATATGAAAAGTGTATATACAGTAATACAGGTAAATGTGCGATATCTTGGCTGTGAGGTTGTCAGCACGAGCTTTAAGATGCATGAAAGTCAATTGGTTAGGTGAGTCTGCGAATGTTATTAGCTTCCATGCGCAAGTTAGGCCCGTGTTATAATTGTAGAAATAGTCTTACCATTATTGTGGATATATATATATATATATATATTTAAACTGGTCAGTGACTAGAGATGTAAACGGCGAGTGTTGGAAGCAAAGAAGATGAGGTGTGACCAGACATAAACCAAATAAGATATGCTAAAACATACATTTTCGCTGAAAATCAAATGAATTTCGAAAGGCAATCCACAAGACTGAGAAGAAAACCATCTGAGCCATGCTTAGCCACCAATGAGACGGATATGGGAAGATTTTCGTGCAGCCCCAATGGTATGGTCACCTGTCAAGGAAAAACCAGACAGGTTCATAACTTTCTCCACAAGAAATACATTTGACGTTGTTGTTACCTGACACAATCCAGAGACGCCAGCGATGGACAACAAGCTGAAGGCTCTGCTCCGGAAAGACTCTAGTGCAACTACATCAGCTTGTAGATGTGGTGGAGGACCTGGTACCGTGGGAATCATCAATACACCGTTATCCTACAAAACCATTTATATATTCAGTAGATGAATATATTTTGGTAAAAGTTCCACGTCCGAAATGGGAAAGAATTTTAAGTTAGTTCTAGGTTGGAAATTAATTTAATTTAATCCAGACCAAAGTTGGTCCATTGATCCTCTTAAAGTGTTTTGTTGTACAAGTTATAAATTTTGGGAGAAATAGGAAGAAGTTTGTACCCCAAGCAAAGTTGAAAGAGCTGTTAAAAGTTGGGTTTTAACCAATCTGCAAAGGTCAATCTTCTCGCCAGACACCCTTATAGCTTCCTCAATCCGTTCTGATATTCCAGGACCAAACTCTGGTTTCACCGACGAGACCCATTCACCGTGGTTCATCTTGAACTCGTACCTCTGTAACAATCTCATTGAACTCGACAGAGCCATGAGAGACGGGATACAGAACTCTTGTTGTGTCTCACTTGTCATGAAATGCTTAAGGCTCGGAACATTCTCTTGGATGTACTCTCCAAGATCCATCTTGTTTATCACAGTGTTGCCTTGACACAGAACAGAGTAATAAAGAAACAAGAAGCCTTCCCTTATTAACAAAAAAAAAAACTACTAAGTTCTTATTTGATGCATTTTACCTCCAAATGATTTGTCCACTGATTTAACTAGAGGTTGCACCAACAGATCACGTGGTACACTACACAGCTTGAAGCAGTCATCAGCAATAATCAGTTGACTTGGTTCCGTAGCGTTCAAGTCAGGCTGCTGCAGGAGAACGCTGCCTACCTGTTTCAAAGTACCTGTGTCCCGAGCAAACCAGCCTAGAGAGACAAATGCCTATATCAAGTAGACAGTGTTTAACTCATAAGTCATAACATGTAGGTTTTTTTACTTGTATTTACCAACTGTGTCGAAGCTCTGAGCCATTGGAGTAACTCCGACAGTGGAAACAACTCCATGTGATGGTCTAAAACCGAAAATACCACAGTAAGATGCCGGAACTCGTATGCTTCCTCCAGTATCAGTTCCTGCTTGATGAAAAAACAGAGCATTTACCTATATTAATTAATTTTAATTTTTGTTTCAAAAAATAATTTTAAAATAACTACAAATATATAAATATATTTTATAAGTAAAAAAATTATTCTAAAAAATAAATTATCCAAAAAAAATTTAGTTTTTGGGCTTAATTTAAGTTTTTGGATTATTTTTAAAAACACAAACCTAATCCGAACTATTTTTAATTCGGTCATGTTTTGGGTTTTATAAAAAAACATAAATTCTACCGAACCTGACATTACTGAACCAATCCAATCAGAAAATATTCAGCTTCGAACTAGTCCTAAACATTTCAACCCGAATAACTCGAGCCTTAAATCCGAATGCATAGCCTAGAACATACTCACCGATTGAAAAGTCAACAAGACCGGCACCTACAGCTACAGCCGAGCCACTTGAAGATCCTCCAGGGACTCTATCTGAAGCAACTGGGTTTACCGGAGTCCTATAGTGCGCATTTTCTCCGTTTATACTGTAAATTCATGGCCAAGAAACGCAAAAAACCTAACCACAGTTGGTTTTATTTTATAGAATCTAAAATCGGTTTGAAGTGAAATATTAGTAAAGACCTGTATGCCATTTCATCCATAATGGTAATACCCAAAGAAGTGGCACCAGCTTCCAAGAGAGATGAAACTACAGGAGCTGTGGAAGTAGCTGCTGAATGAGTCCTTAACCAATCCGGGTTACCAAAACCGGTCACACGTCCTTCCACATCAAAGCTGGTTTGAACCAAAATGCTCAGATCAATACACAAGAAAACAGGGGCAGAGGAACAAGTTGTGAATTAATATAGATACCGTACATGTCTTTGATGGCGAAGGTAAGACCCTTTAGAGAAGGACACGAGGAAGAGGCCGTTGGAGAGATTGTAGATTTCTCAATGAAAGCTCCATAATTATTACTCATCGCCATCACTGTAGTAGCTTCAGTGTTCAAGTCACGCAAGGCAAAGAATGACCAAGTAAAGCTTCTTATGGATAAAGCTAATCAAAATACAAACCGGGATAAAATTGCCAGGTCATCTTCTACTTGTTTTTTTCTTTTATTGTTTTCACTATTTTATTTCCATTTAATAATTGTTTCAAATACCAAACTGTTTCAATGAAATACTTGAAATCAAGCACTTTTTTTGTGGTTTATATGGGAAGAGAAATATGATAAAGATAAAAGAGACAATAACATAGAAATAAAAAACCTTGTCAAACCACACACTTGTTCCCTTACAGAGTAATAGTTTTATACAGTCTTCTTCTCGTTCATCCCTAATTTTTTTCCTTAAAGAAAGGATTGAATAGACAGACATAAAACAAAGACTTAGATTCTTCTTCTACCACACTGATTTGAAATTCTTCTGATATGTTCCTTTCATTTTCTTCTCTAAAAGTCTCCCTTCCTTTCTTAATTCCAGAGCTCTGCAAAAAAACATAACAAAGATACTATGAGCTTAAAAGACACTATCATTAGCTCTAAAAAAGAAGCTGGAAAACTCACAGTTTCTTTGCCAAAGTTTAATTCTCCTGGTCAGTTTGATCAGGTCCCTGTTGCTGCCACATTGGTTGACCCATGTAAGGGTTAGGTGGGTATGCACCACCGGGGTTACCCATAACCATCCCCGGGTTCCCTATCGGAGCAGTTCCAGCAGGCAAGTATCCATACGGATATCCAGCAGCAGCAGCCTCGGGAACAGTCCCTCTCGGAATACTCCCCAAGACCTCATCCCTCAGATCCTCCCTCGGAACAATGTCCACAAGGAAATCAAAGATATCGGTCCTAGTCACCGCAGCCGCGATATCGTTCTTCTGCAGCGTCCTCCTCTTGTTCTCCTCCGTGTGGTTCCACGACCTGAGCGTCAGCTCCAGGATGAACATCTCGCATGCCCTCGCGAACACGACGGGCGCCTCGGCGGAGATCATACGCACGTCCTCGTCGGCCTTCATGATCTTCTTGATCCTGGCGAGGGGAAGGCTGTGGTTCTTGAAATCGGTTGTCTTCTCAATCTCCTTGAACTGGTTCTCCCAAAAGACCTGGAGCTGCTGAGCCAGCTGTTGCTGCTGCTGCTGCTGATGGATCTGGTGGAACCCTAGCTGCCCGGGAGGTGCTGCGGGGCCCGCGCTGCCGGCTACGGTGGTGGTCATGGGGTTGGTTTGGTATGGGTTTGAGCCGTAGTTCATGGCTCCGGACTGTGCATGCTCTTGTTGATCCATTCTCTACCAGAAACAAACAAAACATAAAAGACATAAACTTTTGATCTGTTTAATAGCTTTTTCAATCGAACATCTAACCAGACTTATATAATATATAGTTTAATCAAAATTTGAGAATCGACCCAGAAGATCTAAAACAGCAGTAAGTATGAAAGACTCCAGCTTTATGTATTTTAGATCAAAATCTACTTATTAGAACCCATAAAGTTAATCTCTTTCGATACAGACAGACAGCAAAGTAAGAAGCTTTCCTACAGCAACCATGCCATGTGACGATTTTCATTAAACATATGCGAGAACAGAACAGATTAGAGAAAGAACGAGATCGGGAAAGGAGAGTGACCTTCTGAGGGTGGATTTGCGGAGGAGAATCTCGAGGTTGTTGATGCAGGAGAAGAGCGTGAAGATCTGGTTTTTTAATCTTTTTTGATTTTGTTGTTTTAATTTAGGGTTTTTGCTGCTTTTCCCCCTTTTTCGACTTTAACAATGAAGAGGAGAGAAGAGAAAGGGAGTAAGTAGAAAAAGGCTTTTAAGAGGATGGGTGTCGTGTCAAGCGTTGGGCTTTCGTCTAGATTCTTGTAGCCTTGTCAGATCATGCTTTGTTTTCTTATTATTATTATTATTATGTAATTTAATTTAATTTAATTAATTATTACTCTTTTGACTCGATTAGTAGTTTACACACTGTAATTAAGAAAATCAAATAAACAGTTACATTCTTGTAAATATCGAAAAAAGTATGTTGGAACTTGGAAGTGAAAAATAAATAAATATTTACAATGTGTAAAGAAATTATAGGCTATAGTTAGATATCTATACTATTATTTATGAATTGATTTTGTTTATTTGTCATGTTCTCCATGATTTTAGCTAATTTTGATTACTTGTCATATTTTTATTAAGTTTAAGCTAATTATCATTGATGTAATATTTGTTTTGAGCTGAGTCACTAAATCATTAATTTAAAATAATAGTCTTGATGAATATTCTATATAAATAAAAATGAATTTTATTTTATTAATATTAAATTTATATGTTATATTAGCTTTTTTATTTGTCATATTTTTATTAAGTTTTAGACTTTTAGATAGGTTACTAATTTATTATTAGTTTCTAACTATTCACTAATTTATTTTAATGATATAAAATTTATATGTTATATGCTATATTAAATAACTGATTACAAAATAATATTTAGAATTATCAAAAAAAGATAATTCTTCTATATATATTCTTTTTTGTGCTTATCTGAAAACAATATTTTTATTATAAAAGTTAAAAAAAATTAAGATACAAAACAATTTATTATTAAATATTAGTCAACCAAAAAATATAAATATATTTTCTAAACTATATCTAAGATATGAGTGCTTTAAAAAAACTTAACACAATAATAAGTATATATTTTGATTAAAAGTATTTGACATATATAAATATTTTGATGTTTGATTTAACTATTTAAAAACATAAATAATAATTTATTATACTGGTTTTAGATTAATAAGACATAAACTAATAATTATTTATAAGAAATTTATGCCCGCATGTGCGGGCAAAACACCTAGTTTTATAGTATGAGATTATTGTCTAAACCGGTTTTGAGAACATAGATTACCTCTCAAATGTGTGGTTTATACATAAATCATGTATAAAATATATTACAATCAAATATACTTAACCGAATGTAGTATGAACTATGAATATTTGTTTGTTATTAACTTTCTGAAAATAGGAATACAATCTTCTCCCAAAAAATCATATGCATATTCTTTGCTCTTCACATGTATTTAACCTATCTATCAAACTTTCCTAATCTGCCTCACAAATGATCACAACAACAACAACAACAGTGAAATCTTTCGTTGATCCAAGATTTGAGTATATGATCAGGTTGAAAATGTGGCGATGATCAAACTAACAAACGTGAAGACTACATAGAGTCCTACAAGACAGATCCCCCAGAACCTCGGAACTCGGAATCTAGACCAGGTTATAACCAGCAGTGATCCCATTAGACTAAGCAACAAGAAGACGAAAGCGATCACAATACCAACGTGGAATCCAAGTTCGTAAGCTTTTGGATACACATTAGCTGTTTGCATCACCAAGGCTGTCCCAAGTCCAACAAGCATATTAAACATCGGACCCGCAAAGCAACCGGCCATGGCCATTGCTGGTCGACCCGCCTTTGCCACTGCAACGTCGGCAACAAGGTCGCCGACAGAGTTTCCCCACGCAAGAACGGTTAGACCAAGGAGCGCCGGGGGCAGTTCAAGGAGGGTTCCAAGCGCAGCCAGGCAGTTGAGGAGCTCACCAGCGATTGTCGATATCCAGAAAACGCTCATCACGAAAGCTACAACGATGACAGGCATTTGCTCGGTTTTGGGGGGTTGTTTTTCGATGGTGAAGTGAAGGAAAGCGAGGGAAGAGGTCATGAAGAGAACGACAGTCCAAAGTGGGAGATGGGTGTTTGGAAAGAGGAATGAGATTGGATGGTTTAGGGGTACAAATGAGTTGCAAGCGTACAAAAGGGTAAGAGGGCAGAAGATAATGTTGGCAGAACGGTAAAACCTGGACCATTCAGAAGGAGAAGTTTTTGGTATCGTGAGCAACAAAAGAACTGATACAGGAGTCTCCCACATCCTTGATATCTGCAGTCATAACAGTGAAAGCAAAATCAGATAACCTGATCAGTCGTAAAATCAAATTTAAGATGTCAAGGCTCAAACTTATCAGCATTATGCAGTCTAACAGAGAAAGTAAACTACAGTAACCGGATAAGATCAAAATTCAAAACCGGTGAACTCCAAATTACACCCCATAGAGAGTTTTGATTAGCGACTCTCGAGCTATCTCCAATCACCTAACTATAAACAAATCCAGCACGCCACAAACTCACTCTCACCAACTACTTTTTAACATGTCTAGCTACACGAGTGGACGACTGTTCCTGAGCCGTTAACACAGCTAGAATCGAGTTGAAACTGCTTAAACTACTTACAAATGCGCATTCACAAACTAAAATCAAAGACTAATTATCAAGCAATCTAACGATTTCACAGCTAGTGCTTAAGATGAAGCTACCATACAATTCCCAGCAATGTGATACAACAAAAGAAGCTCACAGGTTAAAAGGAGAAGACTACCAAATCAAGAATACCACAAACTCAATTTCCCCAACCGCTTTTTTAACATGTTAGCTCTCTAATCTACGATTGTTCATGAGCTGTGTTATTAACGCAGCTACAACAATCCAGCTTAAACCGCTTACAATGTTCATTCACAAAAGTAGCAAAGAGACTTTCATCATAACATCAAACCCTTTAAAACACACATAATCTTAAACTCAGCAACATCAGATTCCACTACACCATACAATCTCCAGCATTGTGATCAAACAAACTTACCCTTCCATAAAGCCTCAAAACTCCGGAAAACCGATGTTCTTTCTCAGCTTTAAAGCTCTCAAGAGAACCACCACCACCACCACCAATCTCAACTCTCAAAAAGTCTTTCTCTTCCTCACTAACAACCACCTTCCCTTTCTCAACAACACTAGTCCCAAAATCCATCCAAAACACAAAGCCCACGAAGAAAACATAAAACCCAACAAACCCAACGGCCTGCCACACGAATATCTCCCCACTCAGATACACATAGAACAGGAACGAAGCGCCCACCAGATAAAACATCACATCCCTCACGAACGACGCCGCGTCGACGCTGAACGGCGCGGCGTGGATCGCGACGAACCCGACGACGAAAGCCGAGACGAAGGTCCCCGCGGAGAGGATGGCTCCGAACCCCGTCCGGTACTGGCCGCCGCGGAGGGCGGCGGCGGAGGCGAAGACGTCGGGGGCGCCGTTGCCTAGGGCGAGGAGAGTGACGGCGGCCATGCTGGGGGAGAGGGAGAGGCGATCGGCGAGCTTGGTGGTGACGAGGGAGAAGTGGGACTGGGCGGTGGTGATGAGGATGTGGAAGTGGAGGAGGACGAGGAGGGAGAGGGAGGGGATCGTGAGGAGGAGGTTTTCGTTGAAGACGCAGAAGTGGAGGGAGAGGTAGTCATTGTCGTGGGATCGGGAGGAGAGGCAGGAGGAGGTGTGATTCGCGGCGAGGAGAGAGCGGTGATGATGATGGTGAGTGGGAGTGTGGAGGAGGAGGAGGAAGAAGGTGAGGGTGGAGATTAGGGTTAAGCAGAGAGCTGAGTTTGTGATTGTTGATGATGAGATCAGTTCCATGCCATTCACAGTGGTCTCCGAGACGGTTAGCTTTCCGATTTGAAGTTTGCAATGATTCGATTCGATTCGACGACGAGATCTGATTGCTCAAATCAAATAAAGTTTCTTTTTTTTTTTCTTCCGCGTGAAATCGAAATAAAATTTATAAATAAATAAAATATCGTTGGGAAACTGACTCCGGTGGACTTTGTTTGAAAAAGATAAAAATATAACAAGGGGCATTCGGAGAATTGAACTCCGGACCTCTCGCACCCTAAGCGAGAATCATACCACTAGACCAAATGCCCTTTTGTTTGTGTTCTTTTACTCTCCTAAATAAAATTATTTACTCTCGCACGCTTTGCTTTGGAATCACCCGAACTCTTTTCCACCTTCCACTTGACCCAGTCCATTTCAATAACAACACACGAGATGTCAGCCATGATCACTATGTTTAGCTGATGGATCCACTTTACGCATGTTTATGTCCACACCCAGGACTGTCTTAAACTATTTAATATCCTTGACTGAAACATAGAAATATAGGCCCTATTTTAAACATCTCTTTCAACTTTTTTCATTTCATTTTTTAAGTTTAACCAAACAAATTTCAGTAACCTGAAAAAAATAGAAAAAAGAGGTATGAGTTCCTTTAAATACGAAAAGACAATACACACATATGTGTAGGTATTATGGTTTTCTTTTTTTTTTTGTTATAAAATTACTAGCTATTTGGTCCTTAGCAAATTAACTTGGGCATTTTCTTATTACTAAAATCACACCAAAAAATTGTGGATCCATAGACCCAAAGGCCATTGCCTCTGTTACCATAGTCAAAAACCGGCACTGTGTTCACGTCTCTCCATAAGGACTCCAAGAAACCTTTCGAATGAAGTAAAACACTAATGTAGTAGCTATGAGTGAGTGTTTTACTTATCGTTTACCTTTTTTTATCTACCTCTTGTCGTTTTAGATTTCTATTAGATTTTTTTTTGTGCAACATAAGATTTTGGTTTTATAGTGGAGAGATAGATGATTACTATCTCTTGACCAAATGTGACCAGAATCTCAAGAAGGCAATTTAGAGGATATTATTGGAAGATAGAATTTATATAGAGTTTGTAAATTTTATGAGTTGTTAGATTTTAAAAATTACGTGGATTGTGAATATATGTATACATTGACTTATAAGATTTGATCATAATTTCTATAAATTGACATAGATTTTTATGAATTTAGATTATCAAAAAAAAATTTATTAAAAAATTTGATCATAACTTTCTTATTACTCTATATATAAAACAAGTTTTCTTGATAATCCAAAGGCTTAGTTAATGGAATTTCTAGACGTCATACTGGACTCCGTATGTGTTCTACATAATCTAGACGTCATACCAATATATAAATATATATTCAAAAATGATAATAACAATCTAAATATAATTATATATTAAAAATTTAAAAGTATATAAAATGTAATGATTTATAGTTTTGGACATAATTTGGATTTAAAGTGCAGTAGATATTTGGTAAGAGTTATTACATGAATTTTGAAAATCACATGGATACATATGATATTTTGAAAATTAAACTTTATGAATAAAAATGAATAGAATTCATCTCCAATAGCAATAGATTTAGTTAGAATTAAAAAATCAATAACAACAAAACTTTTTGTATAATAAGAAATTTGAATAGATTTTGAAAATTATTAAACCACTAACAATCAATTCTATTACGATTTTTGAAATCTAATAACCAATAACAATAGAATTTCAAAAATTTCAAAGTTAATGAAAATTCACTTACAAATAACTCCCTTACTTACTTTGTATGTTTATTAGTCTACACCGTTTTTCCATTTATTAAGAGTGTGATTGGTACTAGTTGTGAGTGTTTTCTACAATTCATTTATTTGTACAGCACTAAATCTACACCAATCTTGATTTGTATTTTTTAAAAAATTTACAGCTCTTTTTTAAAAGTTACAGCACTTCTTTAAATTTATGTATTTACAATTTATTTACAATTTCTCTGCAGAAACAAGTACCTAAAAATATTTCACAGTCAATATTTCACAGTCAAAAATGAAATCACGACTCTTACCAATCATACCCTAAAATTAGTTCAACTTGAGGATTTAAAGTAAACATAGCTTGTTTATGGATTTGGTTGGAAATTTGATATCAGATTTATTTTTCAAAAGCAGAATTGTCTAGTAGTCAGTGTTTACCAAAGGCAACTACTACATTGCCTTTGCATGATTTGCAATCTTTCAAATAAAGTTGATATTGTATCAGTTTCGTTTTCAAGTAACTATAAGTGTGTTGTCTAAACGTGTGGGCTTTTAATTTCTTTTCCGTAAATTCACATCACTCAAGCTTATATTTGAGTCTATCAAAGGTTGAATTTAAACGTTATTTTTAAGTGATCAAATAGTAATGGTTGATTAACGTGGTTTGAGTCATTATCATCTTAGGTGTTTTAACGTTTTTTTATGAGAAATTAGGTAACGTTGCATGTGATTTTCGTACAGCGTGCCAGAATACGTATTGTAACATTGCCATATACAAATGATTGTTGCCATTTTCACATTCAAAACTCAATCCATACACAAATCTCATTCAAACGCACACTAATCATAACAATCAATTTCTAATCAGTTAAAATAACCGATTTATATGATCATTTTACCCCCAAAAGGACAAGTTATTGTACAGAGTTGGAGAGCAACGCTTGTATTTCTTCAAGAGATCGACCTTTAGTCTCCGGTACCAGAAAGTATATAAATACAATCGAAAAGGCGGAGACCATCGAGAAGATGAAGAACATTCCTTGAGAAAATGAACAAAAAAAAGATAATTAGTCACCATTAAAGAAATTATAATCATAATAGTAACTAGTTATTACTATTACATATTTATATCTAAGTATTTACCTGATGCATTCCACTCTAGCATGAAATTGAAGGTATATGTGATAACCCATCCAAATAACCAATTAGTTACGGTAACTAAGGTTCCAGCTGATACTTTCACATTCATGGGAAATATCTGCAAACAAAATAAAATTAACCTATTAGCTCGCAACACACATTCTCCGGACTTACATACTATAATCTATGATTCAACGGCGACACTAGTGCAAATCATTATGATATACTTTCATACTATTGAATTATTAAAATAGGAGAAATATCAAATATAAAATAGAAACATAAAATATTAGTGGTGGAATACCTCAGCCATTATAATCCAGGGTAGTCCTCCCATCCCCAGCGCAAATGCCACAATGTGACCCTATACGTTTTATAAATTACAAACTAAACTAATCAGCAGAAAAAGAAGTTAATCTAATACAAATTAAAGTATAAGCTAGAAACATTTGTTATATGTTCTATTTATAACTAGTATTTTTTAAAAAAGGGTTATTACCAATACGCCAATGCAAGTAAAGATGGGAGTGAGATCTGGGAGAATTCCAAATGACTGCTCAGAATTGAAAAAGTTTTGAAGACAATAATTAGCTTAGAATGTTGCATATTTATAATTAATATAAATGTGAATATAGCAGACTTAAAATCACCTCGAACCCATAGGAAACACTCAAGAGCAAAGCACTTAAACCCATCGCAGCACAAGAAGCCTGTTCAAATTAATATAAAAATATTTGAATGAAGAAAAACTCAAGTTTAATAATATTTGATTAATTATAGAGTAGATCTAACCATTAGGAGTGTTCTCCTCCCCAGTTTATCGACTATAATTGTTCCCAACATTGCTTTCGGAACCTAAAAAATAATCGTATAACTATTTCATTTTTCATATTGGAATTGGTTTACTATTATAAAGCAACTTTTTATCATGAAAATTAACTTACCATGATCGTAGCTATTACAGACGTGCCAATAGCACTTGGAAATCCTGAAAGTTAAATATGAAATATTCAGAAAAAGCCATTTAAAAAAATATATATTTAGAAAAAATGGATTGCACTGTTTACACATGAAATGTTCACACTGTCGATTAAAATTTTAAAAGTGTTATATATGAAAATGAAGTTACCTCCTTTGTTGAAGAGGCTACTGGCATAATAGGTTACACCAGAGCTCCCGCTCAATTGTTGCAAAAACATCAGGCCCACTCCGATCTGTATACACATGTATATGTCACCACACAATTTAATAAATGGTTTAAAATACAACTGAACTATGGTGTTTTCTAAATTAAAAAGTCACATTTCATTGAAAACTTTTTCTCTTGGTTCAAATACTTACAAGTAGCGGATATGCATATCGTCTCTGAAACAGTTCAGACATTCGAGATTCACCATCCACTTCGGACATTTCTATGGTGTCCTGCACAAGAATAATAATAATAAAAAGAAATTCAAAACATATTAAACTTTAATGGTATTTCTTATTTTAAAATGGGAATTTCTTTTTTTTTTAATGGGAATTTCATACTCTAATAGTGTTTGCTTCACGAGAAATATCGACGTCAGATCCTCTAAGACGTTGCAAAGCAGATCGACACTCTTTATCACGACCTTTCTTCGCCTGACATATGCACAACATGATATTAGCAGAAAATACGAAACAACCATTTTAAAATCGGGCCTACTTTCAAAACCGGTTATATGATTGGTTATAAATAAACTTACCAGCCACCTTGGAGATTCGGGGATGAAAAATAAACAAAAGACGTGAAGCACACAAGGCACAAAGCCTGGACAACATAAAAGAAAACCATAATGTTAAGTCGATTTCAACTATTGTAAATCTTTAGATTATTTATGTAGAAATAATCTTACCGACTATTGCTAATAATCGCCATGGCAGAAAGTTGCCAATAATGAAGAAAAGTGCAATGCCACAATTTTGCATCAGCTGCATTTGTAACAAAAACATATGATATTTAATCCAATCATAACGCTGGACCAAACAAGGTCGGACCGGTTTGCTTAATTTGGTTAGAACCTAAACTGTCAAATAAACCAAGTTAACTACTTGATTGGCAAAAAAAAGAAGACGTACTTGATTGGCGAACACAAACGATCCACGGACATGTTTTGGTGCAATTTCAGCTATATAGACTGGAATCTACATAAAGTAATTTATCATTTAAGTATATACTTTTATCATTTGTGGTCAAAATGAATTTAGGATAATAGGAGTTACCACGTAGCTAAATAAACCAACGCCGATTCCAAGCAACAATCTTCCACAGTCCAGCCATAATGCATCCTTCAAAATATGAATATTTATATAAAATAAGTTAATTCTAAGGAGTGTTACAAAAAAAAAAGTTAATTCTAAGGAACGCAGAAATAAACAATAAATATATTTTTTGAGAATAATAAACAAGACAAAGTGACAAACAACAAGTAGAAGGTAGAAACTAGAAACAAACCTGCGCCAATGCGACAGCAAGCCAGCCTGTGATGCAGAAGGCTTCACAAAACAACATTGTCTGTTTTTCATAAAAAAGTGGTAGAAACTGGTTAGGTAGATAGATTATATAACCGGTCAAACCAAACCGAAATGCGTAAGCTATCTTACCCGCTTTCTTCCCAAGACATCGGCGACTTTACCGCTGAATATTGCACCAATCAAACCGCCTAGTGTCAAAATCGACCCGAACATTGAGTACTGCATGAGCAACAAAGACGGTAAAATTACAAGCCAAACTCACAATTTACTTTAATTTTAAAGAAAAAAATGAGCAGTAATAATATATATTTACCTCTGCAACTGAGAGAGATAAATCTTTGGTAATCCCTGATTGCGCACCCGATGAGAAACCCGCCTACGAAACCAAAATATCCAAATCAATTAAGCTGGTTCAGTGAAAACCGGATGGTTAATCTATAAACCGGGTTTGAACCGGTTGAACAGAAAAATGATGACTCACGCCACAACCGGTGCAGAAGGAGCCAGAGACGGCAACAAAGGTGCTAAAGAAAACAGTAGCAGTAACACGACATTCACCATCGTCGTTTTGAGCTTTCTTAGTAATTTCTCTGGGGGATTTTCTGGATAATCCTGATTCAAGAAAAGCTTCTTCGTTTGGGAACTTTCTCTCTCGTATGCTTAAGCTCTTCCTCAGTAACCCTTTCTCCATGCTTTTTTGTCTCTCCATTCCAGAACCTTTTTTCTTTACTTTCTTTTTATTTTATTTTTGTTCTATCTTTGTTTTGAAGAAGGAGAAGATACAATCAGAGTAAGCTGATATAAAAGAAAAGTCGAGTTGTGAGGACTTCGCAGTTTCTTGAGAGGTTCTTCTTATATGCAAATTGAGTATTTGGATTCTCGTCTACTTGGACAGTTTGAATATTATATAACACGTCACACAATCATTTTTAAAAGGGGTTTATTATCTAGCACAACTTTTTTAATATTCAGTGGACTTGGTCGTGTACTCTTTGTCGATCAAACTGTGCTAGCTTAGTTTCACTTTATTAAATTTGTAGTGGCATTTTGTTAAATATTATTAGAAATTTAGAATAGGTCGACCCCCATAGATTTTATGAGATGGTTGGCGACTCAAAGCAATATCTCTTTATTGTTTACAATCTTAATTTATTTTATTGGATAGTTTAGTTTTTTTTATTCAGTCATCTACATTGAACTTGACTATAGGTTTGAATTTTCTTTTCCATGGTTTCTTTTGCTCATACTTTTAAGAATCTGTTTGTACAGAGGTAGTTTTAATATGTCTCTATCTTTATTTATGAGTATATGTTCATGACATATGTAAATTGTTACTTTCAGAAAATATTTACGTACGTACTGATTAAAAACAACATTTACCGGTTTTCTTTTACCAAGGAAAACTAGGGAAGGAATTATAGACATTTTTGTTGAATAAAGTAGTCATTGTTATGGGCAAATAAACCAAAAATCTTTGTCGTTATCAATTATCGAAGAATTGAAACGTCGCTGCAACTTTGTTTCCCTGGTCGACCATCTTTTGTTATTTTACTTTATTTATTTGACTATTCTCTATGTACAGCCAAAGAATCGCAAACCACAAAGCTGATCCATGCATTTCTCGCATAAATAAATTGGAATTGATCAAAATCTCGACAAATTTGACTGATCTAATAGTAATATCTTGACCCAACAAATTATTAATTTAAACTTTTATATTGCTTTGGCGTTCTATGTGGGTCCTTTGTTTTACTGGATAGAACTGAAATAAACAATTGGAAAGGAAGGTTCATGTTGGCTTCATTAAGGGATACTTTTTTTTTGAAAAAATTCATCAAGGAATAAACGCATTGTTTTGTTCAGCTTTTTCACTATTGAGAAAAGGATACCTAAAAACCTTACCAGAAGCCAATACGTGCATGTTGATCTTTCCATCTTTTTCACTAATCACTATAGAGAAAAGGATACGAAAGGAAGGTTCATCTTGGCTATACATTAAATTAACCAATACATGCATGTTTTTTCATCTTTTTCAAACTAAAGAAAAAGAGTTGCAAGTACACAAGTGGCCTGATTAATAGGGACCAAAATCATCTCGTCCACCCTTTTATGTGGGCACCCACGTTTGCACATAGATGTTTTTTTCCCTTTTCACATAGATGTTTCTTATGGTCTCCTAACGTGAGTGAGATTCAATTACTGGATGAGAATTTAAAGCCTGGTTTTGTACAAACTGAATCCATTTACAAACAGTTCCTTCCTTCTAGCTGTATATCAATTCATTTATATTCTAAAACCCTAAAGGAAGTCCGGGATAATGTGGTAGGGTGGTAAAGAGACAGGCTCAAACGATAACACGTATCACGTTCAATCCACATGTTGCACGAAGCTAAGTCACATTGCTGCTGAACACCTATACAGATATGAGTTCATACTTTAGTGTTGAAGAAATGATCTGGACTGCACATTCGTTTGGAGATTAGTTTGGGTCATTTCATTTGTCTCAAATATCTCCAAATTAAAAAAAAAACTAAATGAAAATTCATAAATTATTTTTTTTCTTAGTAAAATGTTAAGTTTTAGAAAAATTAAATTACATAGACATAAAAATTTAC
The DNA here is from genome assembly GCF_000801105.2 of Raphanus sativus. Classification (NCBI taxonomy): domain Eukaryota; kingdom Viridiplantae; phylum Streptophyta; class Magnoliopsida; order Brassicales; family Brassicaceae; genus Raphanus; species Raphanus sativus. The sequence continues at coordinate 22,697,924 of NC_079515.1, read as the reverse complement.
AAAATTAAATTTATAACCATTAAAAATGTTTGACTATAATATTCTATCTATATTATGTATTAATTATTTTTATCTTTGGTACCACATGCACCACATATTTTGTTCTTTTCTATCTCTCTCTCTTTATGATTCCTTCATTTATTTATTATCATCATTCTTTCTTCTCGAATTTCTTTCTTCTTCAAACTATATATTTTTCTTTCATTCGTTATCCTTACTCTACAATAAGTTGCCATCTCTCTCTCATCTCTTCTTTTAGTCTTTTGTCCATTTTTTATTGTTTTTCTTAGTTTTTTCTCGTCATTTTTCTAATTATTTTTTATTTTTATCTCTAATTTTCTTTCATCTCTTAATCATATTGATCCAACACTTTGTTAGGATTATTGTTAGCGATGGTGATCACTAGAGATTCATTATATCATTTTCAATCTTCCAATCTGATTTTATTCTTGAGTTTTGTCACCGATAAAGTGCTCAAAGAATACCAACTTCTGACATCTTAGAAACTACTGCCATTGAATCAAAATAAATCTCATATATTTTTTCCACCATTCCACAAGTAAATTTTTTACTTTGACGTTCTCTATTAACGTTGCTATTTTTATATGTAATATTTTCCATTATAAGTTTGGTGTTATTTTCACTTTATTGTTCTAAAACTGAAACTGATTTAAGATTTGTTATCTGGTATATTGTTTTATAAATCGTTTTTTATCTGGAAAATGATTTGATACCTGCTACATATTTTATTAGCAAATACAAAAGAGTTGTTGTTAATTGATATATGATTGGTGTGGCTTATAAATGTTCTGGTAAAAGGTTTGGTAGCTTATACATTCTTTTTTATTCTTGTTTTTTTAGGGCAAATGAATTGATATTTGGGGGTGAGTAAATATGTTGTTTGTAAATTATTTTTATCTGATACATGATTTGTTATGCGGTATATGTTTTGTTAGGTGATACATAGTTTGATGTCGAATAATGTGTAAAGGAGAAGTTTCAAAATTTTGATGAACAGTGGCAATAACAGATAAGAAAAACAAGAGGAAATAGAATGGAAGAAAAAAGGAAATGGAATGTAAGAGTGTAAGAGGAAATAGCGTGTATTATTGTGTATTGTTATTTTAACATACTACATGTTTTGATTTATTGTTGTATCAAATATTATTTAAGAGAGTATATGCTAAACAATATACTCCATCTGTTTTTTAAAAATACATATTCTAGACTTTTCACATATATTAAGAAATCACATTAAAAATACACTGATTTTTGTGAATAACAATTTTCCATAACCTTTAACCAATAAAAATCCAATAAGTACAATTAATTTTCTTGAAGTTAACAGATTTTCATTAAATAATACATTGAAAAATAAAAAAATGTATCTTTTTAAAACAATTTTTTTTCCTAGAACATGAATCTTTAAAAAACAGAGGGAGTACCAATTAACAAATCACCTCTTAAACAATGTATCAATTAACAAAAAATATACCAGCTAAAAAATTATGTATAGACAACAAACTAAATTATTTCATAATTAGTTTAGTTTCTAATAAATAAGATAACCACTAACAATTAATTTAACAATAATATAAAAATTTGGAAAAAAAAACTATGAAATTGTGATGCTTTAGACGAAGATTCTCATTTAGATAAATGATAAATGATAATATTTTGTATAGAATCATGAATAGTTTTACATTCATAACAAATTATTATCCGATAACTATATAATTAGATGTTATATGATTTGTTAGCGATCTAATAATTCATGATTCCATACACCTAATATTATCATTTTTTGTTAATGAAATTTTATTTTTCTATCAAGCTGAGTAAATTTCAAAATCAAAATTACGTTGTGAAGAAGAAGAGAGACTGAATTGTTTTGGCAAATAAAAATCGTAGAAGAAAAGATAATTTAAGAAAAAAAATATGAAATAAAAAGTGGGGATAAGAAAAAGTGAAAGTCTCATCAGAGGAGACAAAGTTGCAGAGGAAAGAAAGATTGCCAGGAGGCAGAGAGAGTGTGAGATAGTGTTCGAAGGGTATAAGAGGCCAACCAAAACTAAAACTGTAAAGCAAATCACCTTTAAGTCAATTCATGGGCATTTCTCTAATATAGATCTCTAATTAGGGTATTCAACAAAATCTCCCTTTCTTCTATAAAGAATTAGTCTTCCAAGCCTAAATATCATAGGCCTGCTTACTTTTGTCAAGCCATTGAATCAAAACCTAACTAGAAGTCGAATCCGTGCGGAAAAAAAACAAGAACCCAATAATTCTTCCAAGTACCAACTGATTGACTGGTTTGTTGCTAATATATAGAATTTTTACAATTTTGCCAACTTTTTTAGTTTTCTCATCTTCAACTTGGTTTATTCTTGTAATTTCTCCTAACAAAATCGAATGTAAGTTAAAATAATGGACCTAAGAAAAAAGTTTACAATAATGGAACTAGGGTTCTTACTTACTTATTACCATTTACTGCAATATTTTCAAATGAAAGAGACATCTACCAGTCAGTGACTAGTCGCTTAACTATGAGTAAGGATGGATGTTCGGGTACCCGTTCGAGTTTAGTTTGGATATATTCGAGTTTCGAGTTTTTGAAATTAAAAATTTTAGTTTTACTGGGGCATCAAGAAATGTTAGTTCAGGTTCGGCTCAAATCTCGGTTCGGTTCGAGTTTAGATAACCCGTTTAAATTATTTTTTTAAATTTTAATATAGTTTAAATTTCTCAAAATCTAAAAATAAAAAGAATATATAACATATAAATTTGAGCAAAATATGCTAAAATACCTAAATTTTACATAAAAATAGGTTTGACTTGCAAATTTGGATGGAAAATCAATTAAATATTTTAAATATTTTGGTGTTTTGAGTATTGTTTAACTATTTTAGATATTTAATTTTGAAATATTTGTATACATTTTAAAATATTTTAGATAGCTTCGAAATATCTTATAAATTTGAATATTTTTTTGGATATTAAATCTAAAATGGCTAATATATTCAAATATATATAAATCTGATTCAGATATATTCGGATACCCAAAATATTTTGGTTCCGATCGGATTCGGTTTTGATTCTTTAGATACCAAAATTTTGAATCGTTCTAATATTTAAATAATTTTAGTTCGGATTCGATACTATTTTATCAGATTGAATTAGGTTTGATTCTTTGAGTTCTGATTTTTTTTTGCCCAATCCTAATTATATTACGCTTTACAGTATATTTGATAATCGATTTCTAGAACAACTTGCCAATTTTTTTTAAAAAAACTAAACAAATTGATGAGATCATGAAAAGTGGAGAAAGGTAAACATTTTCCACATGTTCTTGTAACATCCCGAGTTGTGATATACGGAAAGGCTTAAGAGAATTGATTTGGCTACCTATGTCACCAAAGTTGACTTACCTTTTCCGTTACACATTTGTTTAGAACTCCAGAGTTAAGCGTGCTTGGGCTGGAGTAGTGAAAGGATGGGTGACCTATCGGAAAGTGATTCGCGATACCGTGTAAGTGAGGCCAAAGCACGGAGAAATGTCGGGTGGTGATTGCAGGGTCAGTAAACAATGGTTTTGATCCTTGGAAAATTAACGACCGACCATCGGATGGGATGGAGCCCACGGGCCGAGAGAGCGGGTGTGGGTGGCCCATTAGCCGTGGACGGTAGGGGCGTTACAAGTGGTATCAGAGCTAGTTAGCCGTCTCAGTTATAACCTGAGAGGCGTCTTGAGACCTGTCGTGGGGTGCAACGAGGGCGTTGCGTTCTTTGAGCGGGGATGAATTGTAACATCCCGAGTTGTGATATACGAAAAGGCTTAAGAGAATTGATTTGACTACCTATGTCACCAAAGTTGACTTATCTTTTCCGTCACACATCCGTTTAGAACTCCAGAATTAAGCGTGCTTGGGCTGGAGTAGTGAAAGGATGAGTGACCTCTCGGGAAGTGATTCTCGATACCGTGTAAGTGAGGCTAAAGCACGGGGAAAGGTCATGTGGTGATTGCAGGGTCAGTAAGCAATAATTTCGAGCCTTGGAAAATTAACGACCGACCGTCGAATGGGATGGGACCCATGGGCCGAGAGAGCGGGTGTGGGTGGCCCATTAGCCGTGGGCGGTCGGGGCGTTACAGTTCTCTTTGTTCCTTTCTAAATTATATTTTATATATTTCTGTTTTAATAATTACAATTCGATAAAATGTTCTCTTTGTTCCTTTATAAAATTATATTTTATATATTTCTGTTTTAATAATAACAATTCGACATACAGTGAAACTTCTATAATTTAATAATGTTGGGACTACACCAAAACTATAATTTTTGATTAATTTATACAGATTATTAATTTATTGATATACTAATTGAACCAAAAACTCAATTTAAAACTATAAAATTATATTAATTTATAGAATTTTTAGTTTATATTAATTTATCAAATATTAATTTAAAGAGGTTATAGTGTAGTTTTTTTTTGTTAATTTTTGGACGAAATAGTTTTGTAACTAACAACACCAAAAAGAAAAAGAAAACACGAAAATGGTAAAATATCAAAGTTCAAAAGTGATATCTATTATTTAAAAGAAAAGTCACAACCTTGATTCATGTGTGATTTTTTTAAAAAATGGACCCTTAACTAGAAATCATTTACCATTTATTAATTACTAAACATATGGTTTAATAATATATCATTTCTAATAAATTATTCTTAAAATTCAGAATTGGTTAACAAATACATATTTGACTACTTATAAATGTTTCATATTGGTGTAATTTAGATAATTCCACAATTCTAAGGAATCACTTTTGTGAGTTAATTATCAGTTGATGGTTATATATATAATTAATAAGATAGGCAAATAAAATGAATCATGATCGTATCTTGATATTAGCACTTGATAATAATTTTATTTTGATCAAACACTTGATAATAATATAGGTAAATATAATACATATGTTAGTGGACGGTTTATGTCAAATTATTTTATTTTAACTACGATTTTTAATGTGTTTTATAAAAAACTGTGTTTTATTTTTTGACCTAATATTTTTTTAGATACCTAATAATATTTAACATAGCATTACAATCTACAGTTTTAATAATAGACTAGATTTTAATATTATATTTATGTTTATATTTGAAAATTTTAATTATATTTATGTTTAATATTAATTTAAATTTATATAATAGTTCCTTAAATAAAGGAAATATGAAAATTAAAAATTTAAAAAGAAATATAAAACAAAAAATATACCCGTCCTTGAGAGAGCGGGTCTCGATCTTTATATATATTAAGTTAAATAAGAAAATAATGATCCAAAATATATATTATATAGATGTGAAAATTTGAAACAACATATTTAATTAAAAAATGGCAAATTATTATGTTTTAGAAAATGATAGACACACTTCATATATATTATAATATATACTAATTTAGAATTAAAAATAAAATATTTATATAAAAATAAATGCAAATAAATGAAAACAAACTGGTCGAAATCTAGTAGATCTTTATAGTTTATGCAATCAGGTGCACTAAACCCGTCATGGTTGTGGTTGGAACAGCGATAGTTAGATTATGTTGACAACTAGAGAAAAAAAAAACTCATTTTCGAAGCTTTAAAAGATAGTTTAACTAGTTATATACACACTTAGTATATAATACTTTTTTTCTAAAATACCTAAAATTAATTCAGTTAATTACATGAATGAGGCTGAAAACAATTATTTTATAGTCGGCCATAGTTTTATTCTTGTTTTTTAGTAATCTCCAACTCATTGTTATATTCACCTTCAAATACTATAATAGAATAAAAATACTCAACCCATTGTTATATCCACTTCTATAATAGAGGAATGCTAATTTCACCTCTATAAATAGAAGAAAAATAGAATTCCTCTATTATAGAGGCTACTTTTTATTTCAAAACAGTCTTTTAATTTTTAAACTTTTATAATTATATCAAAAACAATTATTTTTATAAGAAAATACAGTTTTTATAAACATAAAATGACATTTTTGATTTACCTAACAATTTTTTTAGTGAAACTTTTGTTTAAACAAAGTTAAAAATGTATGAAAATCTTATAAAAGTAAAATTGAATAGAGTTGATTTGCAACTTTTAAAAATAAAAGATACTTGTTGTAAAATAAAAATAGAATCTTTTAAGAATATTTTTTTTATAGATAAAAATAAAGGAATACATTGGAGAAAAACACATCTCTATTTTAGAGATAGAAATAGAGAAATACATTGGAGATGGTCTAAATATGAGTAGCTGTGTAACACACAGAGAAACAGGGAGATCTAAACATTTTTCTTGTTCAAGTGATCATCCCTTCTCTCTATTGTACATATAAATACAACAAAAAAAATACTATAAACCTCCCCTATTTGAATCCAAGAAAATAAGAAAAGAATAACTATGAACATGTACATCTCAATCTCATTGTAGAAAATCTGTAAGAGAAGCTTGTATATCTTCTAGTGTTCTTCCTTTGGTCTCGGGTACCATCGCATAAATAAAGGCTATACCCGCAGCGCAGATACTAAAGAAGATCAAGAACGTTCCTAAAAATAGTAAATTTCAAACATTAGATAAAGGAACTTTTGGTAAAAAAAAACTTTTAGAGATTTAATTGACCGTATAACATACCTGATGCGTTCCATTCTATCATGAAATTGAAGGCGAGAGCCACAATCCAACTAAAGAACCAGTTGGCTAAGGTAACAATAGTCCCAGCTGAAACTTTAACATTCATTGGGAAAATCTACAAAACCAAAATGTTTTACCCTTTTAGAGATGAAAAAGTTATACACTTTGAGAAGAGTTTGTGTTGATTTATACCTCAGACATGATGACCCACGGTAAGCCTCCCATGCCTACGGCAAATGCAGAGATGAAGCCCTGTTTCATATGAAAGTAACATGATGTAAACATCAGATCAATTTTATACAAAGAGCATTGCTTGTTTTAATGAAGATAAATATTATATATTATAAATTGCTTATTATATATATATATATAAAAAAAAGAAGATAAATATTATATACGTACCACGACACCGATGAATGTCAAAATAGGAGTAAGCTCATCGAGCATGCCATATGACTGTCCAAGAAGAAAAAAAATTGATATGATAAATATAACATACTAAATTCGAAAGTTTATATATATCTTGTTTTGGTAAAAATAATTTTTAGTTTTACCCGAAAGCTGAAGGAAAATGCGAGGAGCAAGCTGCAAAGGCACATTCCACTTGCAGATGTCTGTAACCGAAATATTATTCATTTGATTAATCGAGAAAGCTAAATTGATTTGCTTCATTTCATATTTGACTAGAAAAGATAGCAAAACTATACCAGTAGAAGAGGCCTTCGTCCCATTTTCTCAACCAAAATCAGACCCAATAAAGATTTTGGTATCTACAAAACAAGAACACATGATGCATAAGACTTTTTTGAAGTGTAGTCCTTGCAAGGTTTTTTGAAGAAAACTATGTGCAAAGACATACCATGATCGCTGCAAGAATCATTGAGCCAATGTCGCTTGGAAATCCTGTCAAGAGAAATAAAGATTTGTTACTCACAAATGAAGACAAATACATTATCTTCTCTTTTTGTCATCAAAGACAAATACATTATCATTGCATGTTGTCTTACCTCCTTTATTAAATATGCTACCGACATAGAAGATAACCCCTGGGCTTCCAGAGAGCTGTTGCAGAAGCATTAGCCCCACACCAATCTGAAAAAGTGTCATAAACTTTGAGTAAACAAAGAGGACAAAAACTGACATCTTCACCACAAAATGTTTTAGAAAAACTTACAACAAGAGCCGGAGCATATCTCCTCTGGAACACATCCATAATCCGAGATTTTGGTCCTTGATCAAACAACACTATGGTTTCCTACAGTTTCAAATAGCAAAGATTTGATTATTAGTCACGTTTTGAGTTGAGACAACAAGAATTTGGAAACAGAATTGTAATACTTTGATAGCGTAGGCTTCTTCAGAGACATCAGCTTCATCTCCACGGAGACGCTGCAATGAAGCTTTACATTCTTCTTCACGTCCCCATTTTCCCTAACATATCATTTCGACAACATTTAAAATTATCACTTCACATGTTTTATTAAAAATACCCATAAAAAGGTTTTATTAACCTCTAAACATACCAGTAATCTAGGGGACTCTGGGATGAAGAACAAAGTCAAAACTTGCAAGGCACATGGAATCAGACCTGAGAAAGAAACCAATATAACTTAAAATCATTCTTCTCTCATCACTTTTATTGCTAGAAAAAGAGCAATTAAGCTTACCGATTAATGCCAAATTACGCCAATGAACAAAGTTTCCAATGACGTAGTATAACGACAACCCACAACTTTGCATCAGCTGTAGCAACAGTTAAACCATTTATAAGATAGATCATTAGTATCTGAATATTCTCTAGCTAAACTATTATCATTCTTTGATTATTATTGAATTACCTGATTAGCAAATACAAATGCTCCTCTAACATGTTTTGGTGTTATTTCTGCGATATAAACTGGTATCTGGTTGCAACAGAGTTAAAATAAGTCTTTACTTTAAACTAACAAAAATATAAAATGTTAATTGATAACGAGAGTAAAAAAATAATTACCACGTAGCTAAATAAACCAACTGCAAATCCTGTGGAAAACCTTCCAGCATCTAGCCAAATCGTGTCTTTTGCAAATGCTATTGCTAGCCAACCGGCTATGCAGAAAAGTTGAGCAAACCACATTGTCTGTTTTGTAAGAACAAGGAGAATATCAGTACAAGAAGTTTTTCACCACACAGAGTAAACTTAGAGGATATAAATGGTAAGTTTATAATTACCCCTTTTCTACCAATGAGATCTGAGGCTTTCCCACTAAAGATGGCACCAAACATGGCTCCAAAAGTCATAAGTGATCCAAACATGGAGTACTGAAGTAATTTAAAAAAGAGACAAATGTTAGTATAACATGTAAAGAGTAGGCCTATTGAGTAGAACAAGAGTCATGAAAATGTTTTTTTTTCCTACTTGTGCAACAGAGAGGCCTAAGTCTGTTGTGATCCCTGTTTGAGCAACTGATGAATAACCTGCCTGTAATATCATATAATTTTTAATAAAACATGAATTTCAGAAATTTTGGATACAAGGAACCAAAGATTTTGACTAACCGCACAACCATAACAGAAAGAGCCACACACAGAAACAAAGGTGCTGAAGAGCACAACCGCAGTGATACGACACTCGTTGATGTCGTTTCTGTTCTTGTTCAGTAACAACCCTGCTTCAAGATTTCTTTGGTTCTCCGACATCGTCATCTTGAGTTTCTTGATCAATATTCTAAAATGGGGTTTTGGAGTATTTGCCAAAATATGCTTTTATATTGCTTACTTTTTGGCTTAGATTTGATGACTAAGTCGAAAAGAAAAGGTCATTTATATTCTTTGAGTAGTGGAGGAAGGGGCGCAAGAGGTCAGCTTCTATCTTTTCTTTCGTGTCAGGTTTCTTTTTTTTTAATTAAATATATTTTCATTATTTGAAGTTTGAACTGTTTAATAATTCTATTGGTTCTTCTTATTTTTGACTTATTTTATTCCTTGAAGTAGGGGCGGGCGTTCGGGTATCCATTCGGGTTCGGTTCGGGTCTATTCAGATTTCGGGTTTTCAGGGTCATGATTTCAGCCCCATTCGGGTATTTCTAAATTTCGGTTCGGATTCGGTTCGGATCCTTGCGGGTTCGGTTCGGGTATGAATAACCCATTTAAATTATTTAAATATTTTAAAATTCATTATATACTTTAAACTTTACAAATTCTATAAACAAAATAATATATTACATATAAATTTGAATAACATGTGTCAAAATACCAAAACTTAACATATAAATTGGTTTAATTTGAATATTTGGAATGAGAATCAATATATATTTTAAATATTATTGGTGTTTTGAGTATACTTTAACTATTTAGACATGTACTTTTGACTATTTATATATATTTTTCAACTATTTTGGACAATTTAAAAGTATCACATATTTTTGCATGCTTTTTAATATACATTAAATCTAAAATTAGTTAATATATATAGGTATATTAATCTATTTCGGATATATTCGGGTACCCAAAATATTTTGGTTTGGATCGGGTTCGGTTTTTTAAATACCAAAAATTTGAATCCGTTCAGTTTTTCTATCAATTTCGGTTCGGGTTTGGTACTACTTTTTCGGATTGGTTCTTCGGGTTCGATATTTTTGTCCAGCCTTACCTTGAAGACTTTTGTAAGCTATTGACATATGAGTTTTAAAGTACATGATTAATTATCTTTATTAATTTGTTTTGAACTTGTCACCACCTTTGATAGTGGGACTCTCTGCCACGAATCAAAAAGGTAATACAGTGAATTTTGTGACGAATTATATATGTGATGGTGGCAATATACACATGAATCCATATTGCATACTATGTAGCTACTATTGTTGTACCTTTCGAATGAATCAGCGTAGATATCAATAAATTTATCATTTGTTTGGATGTGTAGATATTAGAATACACCGTGTACATAGTTTCTTTGTTTCCATATAGTCGTTTAGAAGAAAAAAAACTTCTTTTGAAAATTCTATTTTAGAACCAAAAATAAATACATGTTTAGAATTACTTAGTCGCTTGAAAAATGAATCGGTCAAAATCGTCAATTTCAACAAATACGAAAAATACATGATATTTCTAGAGAAATTAAGAAAAATAAATAAACTAAAATACAAAATAATTGAAATAATAAATTATTCTGTAAATGTAGTATAAATTATTATAGAACAAGACTTGGGTTCACTCCTTATAGTGAACCTTTAAATTCACCACCTCCCTAATAACCAATTAAATTGTCAATTAGATTAATAATAAAATAATTTTAGACATATATAATATCATATTTAATAATGCTAATGTCACTATTTAATCCTTAAACTCAAACTCTAAATCCTAAATCCAAATTTTAAACCCTAAATTTTAACCTATAAACCCAAACTTTATACCCTAAATCCAAATCTTAAACCCTAAACCCAAACCATAAATCATAAACCAAAAAATCTAAACTCTAAACCCAAAACTATACCCTAAAATCAAACCCTAAACCCTAAACCCAAACCCAAATCATAAACCCTAAACCCAAACCGTAGACCCTAAACCCAAACCATAGACCATAACCCAAACCATGAACTCTAAATCCAAACTTTAATTGTTAACCTTAAATTTCAAAAGAACAACATCAATATTAATCTAAATATTTAGGATATAGGGTTTGGGTTTTATATTTACGTTTTGGGTTTAAAGTCTAAGATTTGGGTTTAGGGTATAGGTTTGGGTATAGAGTTCAGGTTTTTGGATTTATGATTTATGGTTTGGGTTTAGGGTTTAAGATTTGGATTTAGAGTATAAAGTTTGAGTTTATAATTTAGAATTTAGGATTTAGGGTTTAGAATTTGAATTTATGGATTAGATAGTGACATTAGCATTATTAAAATTGATACTATTTATTTTTTAATTATTTTGATTTTTGAAAAAAATATTTAATATTTTTTAATTATTAATCTAGTTAGCATTTTGACCCAAATCTTATCCATTATTATACCTAATGGCTATCTTAACCACCATTTAAAAAAAGTCAAACATCACTTGCCATATCATATTATATAACTTTTGACATGAAAATGAGTAGATATCATACTAGTTACGTGATTCATCAATTCAAAACAAATAAAAATATATCCTACTACGTGGTTAATCAATTGATCACGAACTGTAAATGAGTTGTCACTTGTCACATTAAATATTTTTATGCAATAGTAAACGCGTTGATAGAGGTTTGAAGTTTACATTAAAAAAGCCGTGTACGCTATCTATTTGAGTTACGAGTAATGATCCAATTCAGAGCAAATCTAGAAACTTCATATCCATTTATTCAAAACTCTTAGGCTCACCTGTATCTCCTCGCATTTCAAATGATGACTTATTGTCATATCTAATTTGATACCGACATACTTTGATTGCTTTTCTTGGAAATAAGGAGATCAGGAAACGATCAACAACCTTTGAATTTTCTCCGGGGAAAAAGGAATTTATTGTCCTATATCTCATTCTATCTTTAAAAGGAAATTAAAGGTAATGTTAGGTAGGCTTTAAGCAAAATAAGAAACTTAGGAATGGTCTTAAAGTGTAGCTAGACCGAGAGTGATGTTCATTGTGTAGTCTTGTAACTGTTATGTGGCTGGGACTCGATGGGATATTTATTCACCAAACTTAGCATGTAAAACCGGGTTATATATATACACCAATAGTCACCGTCATGTTTTCTGTCGCCTCAGGTTGAAAGCATTGAAGGAAAATGCGTTGGAATTTTGCTGAGGGTTGTATCATATGCTGATCATATGCAATGCAGAACCAGTTTAAAGCTTAGTGGAATGAAATATTAGCTTAAGATGCTAAATTCTTTAAGTTTAATATGCATAGAATGATAGAATTAAAAATATTAAAAATTCTTGATAAAATTTTGTTTGGCTTCCATAATTTCAGGGTCGGCACTGATATGTTTGCGATGTTTTTTGTATTATGATTTTGTGGAAGATTAGATATCTGATAGTAGAGTTATAAATCAGAAAGTCTCAAGTTATGCATGCATTTCTTAAGGGCTATAACCAAATATATATCATAGTCATTTACGTATAGACAATCATACAACAAATAATTCATATTGCGTGGATAATCATATTGCATGTGAGAGTTAATTGAGTAAATCAAAGTGTTTGTCTATTTTTTGTCTTTTTAGAAGACGATGATTGGCCTAAGAGTGGATCTTACCGTCTCCTGGTATATAAACTAAGAAAAGTCAAAGACCGAGCTAGTAACAAGCTTACAAGTGTAATATTGTTGAACTGCAGTATGTTGTCACTGCTAGCTGGTGATTGTGTTATAAGGACTCCGCTTATCACTATCAGACGCAAATGATGATATGACTATACCAGCCAAGTGTAGCTATAACCATCAGTTATATACATTTTGTTTGGAAAAGTAGGGTTCACACTGACATTAGCATACTCTTGATTTGGTATTTTAATTTCTTATCAAGCTGAGTTTGCATGAGTTAAATATTCAAAACTTTCATCAAGCTGATAACCAAATCAACACAAATATATATATATATATATGCTTACTAACTTATATTGTTTTCCCTTAAAATTTAGAATGAGAGAAAGAAAAAGCAGTAGCAACAAATATAAATATGAAAAAGCTGTTTTCTTGTTAAGTGATAATGTGACAAAGAAGGTTACTGAATCGTATCTTTAAAGCATCTAAATGTTGGGATTCGATAATGTTTGGCCTCCTTTTAAGGTCTACAAATATTGCTAACATGTTACATGTGACGAAGAAAGTGGGTACTCCAATAAACATGTTTTTATATAATGGAAATGTTATTTATATAAATATCAGTTACGAACTAGTGACAAGAACATGATAGGGTAGGGATGATAAGAACTGTGACCTCTCCTCATGAATGTTGAGATGTGGATGGACTAACCCCACGGGCCACCACTAAGGATTTATATTCTAGCTTTTTCTTTTCTTTATACAAATTTCTCAATCATCTAAATGTCTTAATGCTTTTAAATTATAGGCACCAAATATAAAATCTTTTTTTTTTTTTTTTTTTGTCAACTGGTCACTTTTGGACCTTTAATCCTCAAACTGAGGTAAGTGGGGGTCGAACCCCCGACGTCAGGGCCCGAAGGCAGAGCTCAGCAGCCACTTGGCTACGAACGACCCGACATATAAAATCTTTTAAATTTATATTTTCTTCTTCTAATACCGAAAAGGAACAAAAGACACCCCTAATGTTTTCAGTCACATTGAGTACATCTCAAGAATACCCTTAGATTAGATCCTCATATACAAACCGGAAAATCTAAACCGGTTAGTACAAAAAATGGATTTATATGCTACTACTTTTTGTGTTAGTGGGATTTCATACTATTGCTACTCACCATGTGCTGTGTTTCTAAGCCATCCGATGATATCACCATGCCTCAGGAGGCATTGACCAAAACAACCCCTGTGGCCCAACACCTTCCTCCACAGGCAATGAACCTGTCCCAGCTTGCGTTCCACTGTTACCATTTGGATAGCTTGGATGCGCCAAGAATGCTTGAATTTCATCAGCCATATTATAGTTAGCTGATGGTTGTAGGGAAGGAAGTGTTTGAACTGGAGCCTGAGCCGGGATACAATTGTAAGCTGTTGGTTGCAGCGGAGGTAGTGTTTGAACTTGCGCCTGAACCGGGATATAATTGTAACCTGTTGGCTGAGGCGGAACAAGTGTTTGGGTTGGTGCATGAACCGGCCTGGTAGGTCGAATGATCAAGTGTTCATACCCCGTGGAGCCGGGCGCTAGACTGCCTCTCATTCTGGTCAGTGGGCGCTGACTTGGAGTGTTTGCAGATGGCATATTCGTGAGTTCACGCCATCGGAACTGTTGCACTGCGCCGACAGGATTCTGTCTTTGAACAGGTCTTTGAATTGGCATTTTCATGCGTCTCTGGTCAGAGGTCCCTCCATAGTTGGCAGCTAACGCTTGGGGATGTGTAATGCAGGATGGGATCTGTCTTTCCTGCGCAGGGGACAGGCTCCTGGACCTCCTTGTGGGAGGAAGCCTCTGGTTCTGTTAACAGATGAGAGAACATAATATATTCAGTGTTGGTTATGTATAGGAGAGAGAGATTAAAATATAAAGATCCTTGCATGCCAAAAAGATCAGGTTTAACGGATGACAAACCTGCAGTGCATACTGATGATGCAACGGAGGAGGCATGTGTGCTAATTGAGTTTGAGTTACGCCATTATCATAGATGTGATTATATCCGGAGGCTCTTCCTAGAGAATGTCCAAGAGGAGTAGTAACATGTGAACCTTGAAACTGAGAAGAAGGTATTGGTATGTGAAAGCTGGATGTGTTAGTAGCAAATCTATCTTGCGGAGATGACGCTTCTCTCACTGCTGAATCTCGCTGGTTTACTACTTGCGGAAAGTTCATGAACCCATCAAAAACATTCAAACTTTGTGGCAACTGTGGCAGCAAGTCTACTGAAGCAGAAGACTGGTTGAGTATAGGATAACACATCACAGGGGTATGCGTGTTGTGAATCTCGGATAGACAAAGCTTCTGTTCGTTGAAGTGAGTGCATCCGGATGTTTCCATTTCAGTCTCATCACTGGTGAGATCCAAAACAGTTGGCCTTAAGTTCTGGAAGCTATCCGGGTCTCCCTGAGTGGCTTCTGGCACAGCTTCCACATTCCCATCGTTCTCCGTTGCAACCCTCCATGATCCATCAGCGGAGATGACCACATCCGTAGCATTACTTCCCACCTCTTCTAGAATCTGTGGATGTTGGACAAGGTTTGTTTATCAAGTGTAAGATGTGAAAAGATATAGAATCAAGGAACAGTAAGTAAGTTACTTGACCTTTATCATGCTTTGATCTAAACGGATGTCAGTGTAGCAGACAGGCTGATTGCAATGAGGGCAGCGCCATGATGGTATCCTCGTGTTTATTTCCACATAGTTCCAAAAATCAAAACACTACAACATCACCAGCAGAGATAAAGGTTACATTTTGTATAGTTTATAAAAAAAAAAAAAATTAGCAACTTTGCCAAGAGCCTTGAATGCTATGCTAAATGAAATAGTTATCTTCACAATGATTTTAAACAATGAAAACACACAAGAATGATAGATACTACCACTTAATACTAAAAACAGAAAAATGCGTCACCTGAAGATGTTTGCAGACATGACCCTTCACAGGTAGCTTGATACGCGTGCGACTGTTACAATGGTGTGTGATTAAATCATTGAAAAAAAGAAAGCAACTTCACTAAGATACAAAAGCTAGAAAAACATCCACGGGTACCTACCTGATAGGACAACTGAGAGATATCCTTGATGGTCCCTCGATTAGGTCACAATCTACAGACAAAAAAAATCGAAATAGGACAAACAATGGTTGATCTAAGAGAAGAAGTCCTCAGAAAACAAATGTAAGGATGCAAATGACTACATGACTTCATAGTGGTAAATGCAATAAACACTAAGCTGCTGGTTTCATCTCCTAGCTAGTGTCTTAAATTTTTTTAATCGAATTACCTGAATTTGATTGAATGACTTGAGAATGAACATAATCTTTCAGCGATGGATTCACGGGAAGTGGGATGTCATCGAAGAAGGCAATGACAATGAAGTAACTACCTGTACAGCAAATGGGTATTTTGTTCATTATCACTGACAACGAGGAGGAGAAATTAAGTAGGATGAATAATAAATATATATTATAAAACTGGAAAGAAACCTCCAAAGCAGCCAATGGTTTGCAGAAGATTTGCCCCAAGGTTGAGCAGGGAAGTAACATCTGTTGGACACTGCGGCCCAGGCTCCTGAAAAAAAAAAAGAGAATTACAATGAATAAATTTACTTGTAAGTACAACATATCCGAGAAACAAACGAAAATAAACAAACCATTAAGGCAATGTATCTCTTTTCAACGCCCTTTCCATTCAATAAAAAGCTGTAATTCACATAAAAAAAGCTAATGTTAGTTAACATACAGAAACTGCTTTCAAAATGCTTAAGGGAAAAGGGAAAGCAATCCAAACGCACCTGACTTCTTGTGGATGTATAATACAACTAGATTTGCTTATGTCCTCTGTCCGGAAAACAAATAATCCCTGAAGAGCAACCAAGATTCCCATCATAAACCATTTAAGCATAATAAACTCAGAAACTTAAAATGCAGGAGAAACCACATATGCACAATACAGTGTGAGCGACCAAGCGAAACAAAAGGTAACAACCAAGACTATCAGAGTAATAACACGTAACCATAACATAAGATTGCAATACGTACTACTTTGGCTTGGGGAGAATGTTGCAGCATCTTCCTTGAAATGTGGAAGTCCTTCACCAATATGTTTGTTTCTGCCTGCCACAAAAGAAAAAAAGAAGCTAACTAAAGCACACATCCCAAAGCTGCTTAGAACTGAATAAATAAATAGCAAAAAAAGTTACCTTGGCCTCGGAAGAAACAAGAATATGCCCCAGCTTCAAAAACGGATAGAACCTAGAGACAGAAGAAAAGGAGGAAGAGATTCAAAACAAACCAATGTTTCAATCTTAGTGATCGATCAAGTAGATGTAACACAAAAGACTGCCTAAGAAACTGCCCAAAAACATTCGACTACTCAATCATCATAGGCTAAAGAAAGTAAGAAACATAAGAATAAAACTGCAGCCTTACCTTTCCATGACCTGGGGAATTAGACTGACGGGACTATTGACACTAGAGGTAACGTTTTCAGAACCGGTGAAACCCTTCAACATCTGTACAAGAAGAAAAGGCATCACTAGTTAAAAAAGACTCCTGAATATTCTCTCAAACATCAGAAACTACACATACCGAATCTACGAGATCCAACAGGTGTTGAGACTCTTTTTGCGGGAACCACCCAAGCGTACAAGCACTCTGTTTCAAGAAACATAAACACAGTAATAAAAAAAAGGTAACTTACCTATTAAGAACCCAAACACATCCTATATAAGTAAACTTGTAAGAGCATAGAAAAGCAAGCAACTTTTTTAACCTTGACTGAGATCATCAGCGTCATTATCACTGCCCTCGTTTGAGCATTACATCTTCTATGTTGACACACCTGCAACCATATCACCCAAAAGGAAGAAGAATCAACTTTAAAAATCGAAACTTTATGAGAAAAGATTGAAACTTTATGAGAAAACAGAGAAGACGAACGTGATTGAGGGTTACAGCCAGGTCTTGAGCGTCCACAGGAACTTCATCCTTCCCAATAGCCGCATCGATTCCACTGAAAATTCAAAAAAAGTTCAAACCTTTTTTGAGATTCAGATTCAAGGTTTAGTTAACTCTGAGAGAGAGAGAGAGAGAGAGAGAGAGAGAGAGAGATTTTACTTGGCGAGAGAGAAGCAGTGAGCGTGAAACTCCTTGCTGTCGACATCATTGCGATTGTTTAACCTAAACGTAATGGAGATAATGTTCGTTAATTTCTTTCTTTAATAGAAACTATTAATTAATACTTAAACAAGTTTAAAAAAAAAACAAATCAAAAGTCAAACGACACAGATAATTAAAAAATTAGAGTGAACATGCATGAGAAGAGAAAGGGAGAAGACCTAGAACTCGGAGGAATCACCATTGATGAATCTTTGACGATTCTTTTTTTTTTTCTTTTTTTCTTCAGTCTTCTCCGACAAGTTTCGATGTCTTGAGAATTTATCCAAAAACTGACACGACACAGCCGGTAAGCAGTAACTTATTGTCTTTTATACTTTGCAGTTCACTCCTTTTTGTTTTTATAATTTATTAACTTGACCCTGCAGTTTACTCCTCTGGTCTTTTGGAATATATTATGATGGTCCCTAGACTTCTGATAGTTGTCTTTTTGGCTTAGATAATTGATAATTATTGCGCTGAGAATCGTTCTCAGCTTTTTTTATTAAATAAATAAATAATTTTAAATTTGTATCAGTTCATAAGAGCATTTTTATCCTACAAACTCATTAGGTGTCTCTTATTTTTTTTTAATAGTATTTAAGGAGAAAAGTTGAATAAGAGACTTAGTTAAAAACCTTGAGATTTTATGTCTTCCATTGCAAGTCTCTAATTTAAGGTTTCATAATCTTCCCATGAGAGCATGAACTTGTTTTGTATGGTGAGAAGAGGGAAAATGTGGTGAGAAGGATAGAAAATGAAGTTTGTTTGATCAAATGTGTTGCTCGTTTTGTATGGTTAGAAGAGAGAACATGAACTTGTTTTATATATAGATTGTGATGGTCACAAGGTTACAAAAGGTCCGTGAATACACTACACTACTAAACAAGCAAAAGACAAGACTAGAGAAGACAACACAAGTTACAAGGTTACAATAATTGAAAGCTTCTTCCACACTCTCAATGCTCCTGAAAGTCACAAGAACAAGACAGAGAGATGAAATCAGTATCAAGAACAAGACAGAGACATAATATCTATATGAAGAACAAGACATAATCATAACAAGAACACAAGTTATTTTTACACACAAAATATTTTAACAAGACAGAGCAGATGAAAGAGAGAAAGACTAACCTGTGATGCTACGTATTCCGTTGTCCAATGACTGTTGCTCATCTCTCTTGATCCATCTATCTGAACACACAAAGACAGGAAGGTTTCAGACACGACATGATTAATAAACAAAGACTGTGACATTTAAATTTGCACACAGAGACAGAACATGATTAATAAACAACCTGTATTGATGAACCTTCCTCAGCTCTCTTTCCACTGAACATATCAAATACGAGTTGATCCCTTCATCTCACCACACAAAGACAGAAACACAAAAAAATATTAATCACCAAAAAGAACCCAAATCTAAATTGATAAATTTGCAACAAACAAAACGAGAATGACTCAATATATTTTACACCTAAAGCCAACAGAATGAACAGACAGAAAACATTATCAAAATTGATAAACTTGCAACAAAGATATCACAACTGATCAAAGCCACATGTATGATTGAAGAAGATGCAACATAAGCTTTACCTGAGCGCGGAGAGCCATCGACAGAGAGCTCCGTCGCTGTTTACGAGAGCCACCGCCAGACCGAATCGAACCTACAAACAAATAAAAACTTCCGATCAGAACAAGAAGTCTAATCTAAAACATGCATGATTGAAGAAACAACAATAGTCATCCACGAGCAACGGAGAGACATGATTCCGTGTCGTCGACCAGCCACGGAGATAGGGAGTACCGCTGTTTCGTCGAGGAACCACGGAGAGAGAGAGAGAGAGAGAGACAAAATCACCTTTGAGAGAGAATAGAAGATGGAGAGGTTTCGGAGAAAGAGAGAGAACAGAACCAGAGCACGAAACCAAAGCCACGCTCATCCTCCTCTCTCCTCTCACTTTGCCTACACGTGTCACTAATAACCGTCTCTTCCTTACCCCAAATAAGGAACGCCTCTTCTATTTATTTATGTTTTTGATTTTCTTTTAAATCATAATTAGCATAAGAACCCCCACTAAATACGACCGATAATGATACTCTAACACATGTGACTGAGTGAGCAAGATACATATAATGGTCGTTGTTGGTTTACTAGTGTATTTTAATTAATTTTTAAAAATCAATTAAATTATGTATTTATTGAACTAATGATTGTAATTTTATAGAAATTATATTTATTTATTAGTTTCTCAATAATTAGTTGAAATCTGATATTATCCATTTAATAATTTATCATTAAATTTAAGTTCCATATTAATAAATTTTAAGAGATTCAATTCAAAAGTCATTAAGTCAATTACTCCAATTTTACTATATACTAGGTGTTTTGCCCGCACATGCGGGCATAATCGTTTTACTAATAATTATTAATATATGTATTATGATTTAAACACCATGATAACTTATTTTTTATATTCTTAATCATTTTAGTTTTTTCGATTTTTATTTCGGTCTATGTCTTCTTAACACAAATGAAAACTTTAAAACTATGAGACCATAAAAGCATAATTACATATCAAATATTGCACACAATAAATCACTAAAACACACATAATCCAAGTAAAAACAAAATAAATAAAAATTAAATAAAAACTAAAGTTCGATGGTAATTTAGAAGACTAAAAAAACGAATTGAGATAATGACAATATTTCATTGGTTTACTTGATAAATATATACATTGACTTATCTTAATATTTAATAAATTTACTTTTAATAAAAGAAAAATAGATAATGATAGTTTTATTATTAAAGTTAATTTATGGTTAATTATATAATGATAAATCTTATTATTCATTAAAATATATCAATTTTAGCTGTTTTAGAAAATAAACCATTAAACACATGTTCATAACATGATTACAAGAAAACTCTTTAAACTTAATATTAAAACATATTTTTCTTATAGATTAAACAGTAATAAAACATACACATGAAATAACTACCGAAGTAATTCAGAATAACTAATTCATAATTCCAAACTCCATGTAACAAAAACGATTTGTTCCTATACTTTCAAGCTCAAAGAAAGAAGAAAAACATAGAACTTCAACTAAAAAACAAATATCAAAAGTACAAAATATAGATGTCAAAAACTATAATCGAATTTGGAATGAATGAAAAAAATGAAACTATAGAATTTAAATCATCTTACATCATATGAAAATAAGAATTGGTCCTAACTTGTTTAAAATAATTATAATTTTAATTCCAATTATAAAATTTGAAATCGTTATATTATTTAAATAAAGAAATTAATGATTTAAGCTAAAAACAAATAAGAATCTTGTGAAAGTTAAAATAATTATAATCATAGATCCAATGAGAAATTTCGAAATATTTATATTATCTAAATTAATAAATTGATGATTTAATCTTAAAACTAATAAGCATATGACAAATTAGCAAAATTAGCTAAAATCAAAGAATATATATAAATAATAAATTGATGATTTAATAAAAAAAACTAATAAGAATATGACAAATAATCAAAATTAGCTAAACTCAAGAAGAATGTGATAAATCAGTAAAATCACTTCATAAATAATAATAGTTATATTATTTAAATTAATAAATTAATAAGTTAAGCTAAAAACTAATAAGAATGTTGTGAAAGTTAAAATGACTATAATCATAAATCCAATGAGAAATTTCGAAATATTTATATTATTTAAATTTATAAATTAATTAGGAAGTTTGAAATACTTATATTATCTAAATTAATAAATTGATAATTTAATTTAAAAATCTAATAAGCATATGATAAATAAGTAAAATTAGCTAAAATCAAAGAATATTATAAAAATTAATAAATTGATGATTTAATAAAAAACTAATAAGAATATGACAAATAAGGAAAATTAGCTAAAATCAAGGATATTGTGACAAATCAGCAAAATCACTTCATAAATAATAATATAGAAAACTAATAAGAATATGACAAATAAGCAAAATTACCTAAAATCATGGAATACATGACAACTAAGCAAATTTACTTCATAAATAATAGTATAGATCTGAAGAGGCTAGATGACGTGACAGGCTGGCAATTAGAAGTTTACAACCAATCAGAGCAAAGATCTTCCTCCCTATATAAAGACGAGGAATAAGGACCCTATGGCCACTGCATCTCCGACTCCAAGACTTGGTAGAATATGTGATGCAGCAGCATGTAGCTTAAACCGCCAAGATTCCTTTTTTTCCGTCAAAAAAATATATTAGAGAAGGTCTAAAGGCCGGTCCGTTTACAAACTACCAAGAACAGAAGTCCACACAGACTAATGGGCTACAAAAACAAAATAAAATAAAGAACGGGCCTCAAGTCCATTACAAGCACCCAGGCCCAAACGCTCGACCGACACCTTGGAAGGTGGAGCCAACGTGTTGTCATCCTCTCCACGGCCTGGACACGCGTCACTCGATCTCTCCTTTCAATGTCGTCGCCACAGATCTTCACCGGAGGGCACGACCGAATCCCACCAAACCGTCGCAAACCTCGGCGCCAAACACAAGCTTTCTCGCTTCACATCTCGACACATAGGGAAACCGCATCACCAACGCCTTGATTTTTGAATCAGAACACCGGAGAGCTTCATCGGGTCTCACCCGAGATCTCAACCCAGGCGTCGCGGACTACAGCTTCACCATCACCGCTTCATCAACCGGGGAGCAACCATCGATAACTCGAGATCTCCTCCCTTTCCGAAGCCAAATACACCCACCAAACCTCAAAAGTACCAATACCGGGGCCAAGAGACCACCGCCTAAAGACAACCCTAAAGCCGACCGTTCTCCTTTGACGGAAAGGAGCAACGACGAAACCGCTAAGCCGACCGCCCACCGAGAAGAAGGTGCGGCGACGGAGACTAAAAGAAACTACACAAAGCCTCAAAAGAAAGAACGACTTATTGCAACTAGGAAAGGATGCCGTACCGACGGACGGTGACTGTGAAAGCTCACTCCGTCGACCGGAAAGGCTTAATCTCTCGAGTGTTTCTCTCTCTAACTTCTCTCTCCCTTTTTCTGCTTTCCTTGCCAAGATTCCTTTTTATAGTTTTTTTTATATAACTTCTCTTTTTATAGTTATTTCCTTTTTAGTTAAGGATTATATTTTACTTTTTTTAGTAGATTAAAGATTTTAATGACGGTTTAAGAGTTCTATATAAAAAACTCTCCTATAACTTTTTTGTAAGATAGATTTTGATTAATAAGACTTCCTGTTTATTTTAAAGAGTTTTCTTAAATACTGCGAAAAGTATTTGCATCTTTTTATCTTGTTTTTGAAGTTGCCTTGAAGAACACTTAACGGATTTAAAATCAAATCCTTGATCTTTGAATTCATGGTTTTCCAACTCTCCATCAATATGACCGTCGAATCAACCACCGTCGCGCACGGTAACACCACCGTCGTACCGAACGGAGATGCTTCCAACGGTAACATTATCCCTACCTCCAAGAAACCACGTGAGAGCGACCGTGGCCGCCGCCGCAGGCGGAAGCAGAAGAAGAAGAGCAACAAAGCATCATCCCGTGCCCCCGATGTAGAAGAAGCGGAGGCAGATCCGCAGCAGCCACAGGTATGTGAGCAGATTGAGATTGAGTATGTTCTAGAGCAGCCTGAATTGGAAGATGCTTTTAGCGATGAGTTTAAGCAAATCTTTGACAAGTTCAGTTTCAGGGAACCTGTTGCCTCTGAGGAGGACGAGGCTAAGAAGGATGAATCTGAGGAGAATAAAGACGAGGACGATGAAGAAAAAGAAGAGAAGGTCATGATCTCTAAGAAGCAAAAGAAGGTTGAACGGAGGATGAAGATTGGTGAGCTGAAGCAGGAGTCCGCTAGGCCTGATGTTGTTGAGGTCTGGGACGCTACTTCAGCAGTCCCAAAGCTGTTGGTGTTTTTGAAGTCGTGTCGCAATACAGTTCCTGTTCCAAGACACTGGTCTCACAAGAGAAAGTATTTGCAGGGAAAGCGTGGTGTAGAGAAGGCGCCGTTCCGTCTTCCTGATTTCATTGCCGCAACCGGGATTCAGGAAATTAGACAGGCTTACATTGACGGTAATAAAAAGAAGTTGAAGTTGAAGCAGAAGCAACGGGAGGAGCGAATGCAACCAAAGATGGGAAAGATGGAGATTGACTACCAGGTGCGCCATGATGCGTTCTTCAAATACCAAACAAAGCCGAAGCTGTCTGCTCTTGGGGATTTATATTTTGAAGGGAAAGAATTTGAGGTTAAACCGAGGAGGGAAACGAGACCAGGGACATTATTGTCACACGGCTTAAAAGAAGCTCTTGGTTTGGCTCAAGGCGCTCCTCCCCCATGGCTAATTAATATCTTTGGCGTCCAGCAGCAAGATCAGCCTAACTATGAGGATGAGCCTATTGATAAGAGCAAGCACTGGGGTGACTTGGAGGAGGAAGAAGAAGAAGAAGAAGAAGAGGAGATGGAGGAAGAAGAGGAACTAGAAGACGGCATGGAATCGGTTGATACAATGTCAAGTATAGAGACACCACCGGATGCAATAGAACTTCGTAAGGAGCAGAGAAAGGAACCAGATAGGGCTCTATATCAGGTACTTGAAGAAGAAAAGGGAGAGAGTGTTGCTCCTGGAACTTTGCTGGCACCCACACACACGTACGTTATTAAAACTGCTACTCAAGACAAGTCAGGAGCGAAAAGGGTTGATTTGCTGAAAGGACACAAGAAGACAGATCGCGTGGACGTCAGCTTACGGCCAGAAGAGCTGGAGGCCCTGGAGAATGTGTTGCCTGCCAAGTATGAGGAAGCAAGAGAAGAGGAGAAACTACGCAATAAGCCAGAGGACTTCAGTGACATGGTCGCCGAGAATAATTCCAAGAAAAGGAAGCGTGACAAGGAAGGGAAGAAAAAGAGAGATTTCAAGTTTTGAACAAGCTGTGTTTGTCTCTAGACATGAGAGAGAGATTCATTTTGCCTGAGAATGTGTCTTTACGAAACGTTGAGAGAGGTGTTGAGGTAGAAAATCTTCGAGTTAAAAAAACAAAAAAAACTAAATGCTGTGGATTCTAGACATGTACTGTGTTTCCTTAAGTTTTTTAAAAAACTTGTTTAAATAAATTCAATACATAAGGAACTGATGTTTTAATTTGATTTAATTGAATACATAAGGAACTGATGTTTTAATTGCGAGGATTAAGGTTGTATTTAGAGTTCCTAATACAATTGCAGGCATCGAGTTATGTCGTCTGATTAAACATTTTTCAAACACATAAGGAACTGATGTGTTAACTGCAGGGATTAAGGTTGTATTTAGAGTTCACAAGACCTTACTTTGCATACTGCTCTGTAACGCAAGACATTCTATGTAACGTTGAGAGGTGTTGAGGTTTCGTGTTTTTTAAAAAAAAAACTAAATGCTGTGGATTCTAGACATGTACTGTGTTTCCTGAAGTTTTTCAAAAAACTTGTTTAAATAAATTCAAAGCCAAAGCCTGAAAAACATAAATTTAGGATCTGTGACGATTGCTAGTAATATATCAGACATGTTTGCACCAAATGTTTTAGTGTCGGAATGGTATTAAATTATGTGGAACATGGTTTTGAAAGATGTTAGATAATAAATGTGGGGATGTAGCTCTCAAATGGTAGAGCGCTCGCTTTGCATGCGAGAGGCACAGGGTTCGCTACCCTGCATCTCCATTTTTTCAAACAAATTAGTACTGAACAGATGAGATATTAGCGCAAATCCCGATTCCACATCTTTAACAAATTCCTCTAGCATTGCATATTTGCAGGCTTGTGTCGTGATTAAACATTTTTCAAAACATAAGGAACTGATGTTTTAACTGCGGGGATTAAGGTTGTATTTAGAGTTCCTAATACAAGACCTAACTTTGCATATAGCTCTGTAACGGAAGCCATTCTATACTTGTAAATCAAGTAACTTTCACCCAGTTTATGAAAAGTGACGCTATGAAATCTTGTTGGAGGCAATTATATTTAATTAATTCCAAGTATACACAATTTCCTAGCAAATCCAAATTTGTTTTTTTTTCCCCAACCAATGTGATGACAATAAAATGCGAAAACAGAAGATGAAATCTTAAGAGAGGCTACTGGTTAATCGCAGGAGCGCCCACCGGATTGATATTTCTGCAACGGACATAACTCAGAAACTGCCCCGGAAGCTCTTCCAAAAGTGCTTGCACCACCGACACTTGTCCACCTGCACCCACCAAACTCGTTTTAACACATACGATGACCAACGTGCAAATCATTAAGTATATGAATTAAATCAAATCTCTCACTGTGGACTTCTTTCATAGGAACGAACTGAACAATGTCCCGTGTAGCCACCCGACCGGTAGAACTCTCTAACCGGCGACCTTTGTCAGCATCAAGAATCTAACACAACAAAATATACCCGAGCCCCAAGTTATATTTTGACTAGAATATAACAAATATAAAAAGTTTTAACTATAGACAAAAAACAACAAAATCTACCTCCATTTGTGCGAAGTCTGTGTTTCCCACACCGACGATAAGAACCGACAATGGGAGATCAGAAGCTCTCACCAATGCATCTATTGTACCAGCCATGTCTGTCAAGACTCCATCCTGTTTCAAGCCAACCAATCAATTTTTGACATCAAAAAGATACGATCCGTCAAAAGTAATCACGTAAAAAATGTTTCCAGTCTCTTACCGTAATGATTAGAAGCACAAAGTACTTGGGACTGTTTTGTGAGAGTGACTGTGAAGCGATGTGAGCAGCCTTGTCGACCACGTGGCTGAATAGAGTTGGTCCCGCTAGAGCAACGTTGGTGAGGGCACTTGAATAAGCTGACATGATTCCTTCAACTCCAACAACCTGAGATGGCAAAAAAAAGGAAAATAAAAAAAACTCAGTGACACATTTAACATATAGTTTCGAGAATGCTATTTATTATCATGGTTCTGTATAAACAACATTCTCTTCGTATCAATTTTGTAATAATAAACACCAGCCAGAGTATAATCAGAGTATTTTTGTCTCGTAGGTTTTTACCTCATCGCCATATGGAGCTCCATTCAAGTTAAAAGCATGGGACACGTGACCATCCGCTGTTCTTCCTCCAAAACCCCAAGCAGGAAAACGCCTATCAGAATCATAGAACTGGATGACCTCTCCTACTTCCATGATAGCCTGGAAAAGAAACAATCACATAAAGAGAGAAATACTAATGAGGTATTAATGCATCGAAAGCAGAAACATAGACTAACATAAATCCGGTTCAAACAAATGGTACCTTTTGATATGAGTTTAGTCTGCCTGATGGATCATTGTAGTGCAAAGAACTTGGAGTACGGGGATCACCATTTGAAGCTGTAAGACAGGTCATCAAATATTAAAACTCAAGTTTTTTTTCTAAGATGATAAGATATATACATATGAAGAAGAAGTTGCATCACCGGTAAAGTCGACTGCAACCATGAAATTAAGTTCAAATCCGCTTGAGATGTAATCAAGAAAACTGTATTGCACTTTTTCGACAAAACGATCCACGATGAGCTGGCCTTTTAGAACCTACAGAATCCCGACAATGATTTTTTAAAGAAAACAGATGCAAATAACTGGATTTAAAATTTAACATAAAATGGTAGGAGTAAGCACCTTGTTGCGACCGTGACTTGTGGATGGATACACAAAGTTTACAGCCTCTCTTTGCTGACAAAATCTCTCTAATTCCGCTACAGATTTCTCTGTCCTCCTGCGAGGATCAATACAATTGTTAGTAACAACAAATCTGTATAAGACCCTATAGAAGAGTAGAAGGTTGAAGCTTTACCCAATAAGCTCGTGATTCCCACTGGTATTGAAATCTAAGCACTCGATAAGCAATGGGGTATCCTGAATAAGATAAAATAAACAATTTTAACATATTGACTAAATCAAATATGATTGAAACACATTAAAACTGGAAGCTTACTTTGCTTCCAAATTGCTGCATAGTCAAGCATACAGGCTTCCAAATGGGGTTGAGGTTGTTGTCAACTACCTCAGTCCGACACACCGGAACTACAATACTGTTCTCAACTAACCTTGAAATCCTCAAAAACGGATCCTAGAAAAGAGAAAATAAAACAACTTAGTATCGTTATGGAACAAGACAAGCTATAGAATGTATAACTTTCACTTACACTCTTAGAGAACAAGTCCTTATTATCCAAATTGACAGAGCGAAGATTCATCTCGACGACAGTTTTAGACGCAATGGTTTCTTCAGCCTGGACTGAAAGTGTTCCCAACTTTCTAATCACACCAGCTCCGAAATTACCTTGAAGGTTTAATGTCATGGACCGGTTAGGTTTTGTCATAACCTGGTGATAGGAAAAAGTAATGGAATTAGAAAAATATATGAAAAGATGTACACATAAAGCAGTAAAGCTAGTTACCAAACAACAAGAAAACCCATAAAGTAGCAAAGTCTAAATCATTATATAAATTTACCTCGGATAAAACACATGTGGCTTCTCCCAAGTAATCCTGCTCCTTCAGCTTTAAGGTCTGCAAGAGGTTTAAAGTATGTTGATACAATCATTTAGGTATAACATTCATAATCAAAAGGCAATTGATGAACTCTATTGTCAATGGAAATGTTACCTTCACCGGCACATTGTGAAATCTGGTATCAACATCAAACACGTGAAAGCTGAAAAAAAAAGATTCATGTAAGTCAACAGTCTTCAATTGGTTAAACCGTGCGAGTAAAATCATCAAAAAACAATTGTTTAGAGTAGCGTACACTAGTGTCTGAACAGTTTCAAACTGAAAAGAGACAGTGATCTTCTCAATCCACTTTGGACTCAAGTTGTTGAGTATGACTTCAGTGCGGCCAATTTCCTCAAGCTTCCCATCATTTTTCCTCAAATACATGACAGCCATCGGGTCACTCTACAACAAAGAGTGAGATACAAAAACCACTTCTTAAATGCATATAGTGAAAGCGAATGGAAACGAGACGACCACATCCAAAAAGTTAAAACTAGTAACAGTATGAAATCTCCAGTACTGCAGGGAAAGAGATTGTGTATTAAAAAAATTGATCAGGAGCATACCTTAGATGTGATATCACGGTCAATCAAGTTTGAAGCCGACAAAGATAACTGCAAAACGAAAATTGCATAATGTTAAACACGACTCAAAGGTACCAAAGGAATCATCGAGTATGAAGGTGGAAAAGAAACAGTTATGAGCAAACATTATACGGATTAGGCCAACAATATTCAAGTAAATGGCATCATTGCGAAGGGTTGTTTTTTTCTTATCAAATATTAAAAAAAAAGTTAGAACAAGATCTCAAAGCTTGAGCGAAACGAACTCCACAACGGTTCAAGAAAGTTGCAGCCTAGTAAAAGACTCTCCTTCTTGTGTTCTAATTTCATTGCAATTTACAAGAGACCAACATAGATCGAAAAATACATACTTAAAAAAGTCATTCCAGCGTGTGGGTACTTTTTCTCAGAAAGCCAGATTATACTGAGTTTTCTACGAACAAACAACAAGACTCCACATAATAAATATTATTAAATAATCTAACCCCACCACCGGTCCACCATAGGAGTAAAAAAAACAACAGAGAGAAACATGGACAAAGACTAAAGACTCAAGTCAATGGTTGGCTCCATTAGAAAAGTACAAAGACATCAAGTTAGAATATCTTATCCAACAATCCACTAGGCTTCCCAAACAAAAAATCGACGACTTTACTCAATTGTGATCATTATTTTTTTTTCAATTTAGCAAATATTCTAATCACAAGTTGCGAGCTTTGGTTGTCTTTATGCAAAATCGTGAACAATATATAAATCACACACTAGAGAGAAGAAGTAAGAGACAAGACACAAACACACAAATAAACCCTAGGTTCTGTTTTTTTTTTGATAAGGATACCTCGATCTGAGAAAAGAGAGGATATTGACCGCGGGATCTGAAGAAGAAGTCGACGGCGTCGTTTTGCGCCGCATTGTTGGTGGTGGCGGTCGATGTGGGCCTCTGCTGGACCCCTCCGATGGCTTGTTTGCCCCCTGCCACATCCCCAGTTAAACAATTCCCCATTCTCTGTTCTCTTAGCTGCTGATGATGATGATTAACCAACCCTAGCTTAGATGATATAATCTCAAGTTCCTTCACAATTCTGATTAACCCTAAAATCGCCGAATTTCACAACGCAGCAGATCAGCACTTCGTCTTCTATATATATAGATATAGATATACGCGTTATGGTTTGATAGTTTTTCTATTTTATTAAATTCAAAAGGAGAAGTAGATGGTAAAAGAGATTTACAACAAAAACAAAAGTTAAAAAAAAAAGAAGAAGGGTAATTTCAGGGAAATTTACCAAAAAGAAAATTAAATTGGAACTTGTTTTTGACGATATGACTTTCCCGTGGTATTTTCAAAACCGGGCAGACTAGCAAACCAAAAATATATTAGATCATGGATTATTATGATTTGACCGGTTTGAACCATGTTTAAATGGACTAAATTGAATTTAATTGGATTTAGTTAGATTAAAAATAACAATTAACATATTTCAATAACTATAATATTTAAAAAAACTTAAAATAACAATTAAAAAATGTAATAAAAATAATAATATAATTTTATAATTTAAATTTAAAATCAATACAAAATTCACATTTAAACTTATTCTCCATATTTTATCACAACTCTAATTTTTCTTCACTTTTTAAAAAATATGATATACACGTTAACTAGAAAATTATATTTTTATAAAAAAAAATAAAAGTTACTTGATTTAATAACAAATTTTGGTTTATATACGAATAAAAATTTGGCCAGTTTACCGGATATGAGCTTTTAGCTGGTTCAATTTTAGTTGGGATTTTTTAGCATTCGTCCAACCCAGATTTATCCGTGAACTGGTTCAATTTGGTCGACCAACGGTACAATCGGGTGTAAAAAGTAAAAACACTGCTTTCCTAGAAACAGAAGAAGAGACGTGCTTTCCAAAAAAGGAAACTTATTTTTAATGCTAGTTGCTAAAAAGGGAAACGCGGATACAGTTTCAACTACACTTTTCTTGGTCAATAAGGATACTTTCCCGGAAAAAAAGGGTTTATATCACTGTTTATAAGAACTTTCAATTCGTCACGATTACGATAAGAAACGAAATTGTCATGAAATGAACAATGAGCAGTGACTCGCTTGCGTCAAGATGACTCTAATCCAGATAGATTTTGACATCGATCCCGTTATCAATAAGAGACTGGACAACAGCTCTGATCTTCCCTTCGAACTTGTCTTGGTCTCGCGGCGTGTAAGAAGCTGTGTACACATCAGCCTCTTTTGCACGCTCAGACAAGATCCTCCCTATGGACATACACGCGGGGATATCGCATCTCGACCTCAAAACCGCTTTCACGTCTTTTGAGTTCGTTCCCGCGACAGCGACTTGCTTACATGTGACACGGTGGGTGAGGGACGCTGAGACGAACCGTTTTGAGATGAAGACGTCGAGAGTGAAGGGCTCCATGTATGCGACTGTGCGTTGCTTGAAGGAGACGTGTTTGTCTGGGTTCTTTGATTTTTTCTCTTTTTGGTATGTGTATGGTCGGCTTGTGTCGTCGTCCACGTAGTCTTCTACGCCAAAGAAACTCCTCGGAGCAAGAACCGTCTGTCAAAAAATGAGGGGAAAGGCTTTAACAGAGACCAAAGGCTAACAAATATTCAAATCACAGCTGAAACTTAGGGATTGTAAACCAGAATAAATACATTTCATTAAAATCCATGTGACCATTTGCATATCAACCAAGATGGCTAAACTAACATAGACTAACACAAGGTAGAACAATGCAGTGAATTACATTTTTATGAGCTAGATACTATTTAAATAACTTATATCTAGCAAAACAGCAGTTAAGACGCATTAGGATATGAAAACAGAAAAAAAAAAAAAAACAAATTTGAGAAACAGTTCCAAGCAGATCTAGTTATGAGATTTCAATCAAACAGGGGTCACTGGATAAGGCTGTTTAGACATCTGACTCGAACGAATTCACTTCAACTACTAATTCTAGTAACAAAAAACAAAACTACTTGCTAAAGTAATCAATCAAAGTGGAAGGATGATGGGGCTTACTCGTCCATTGTGAAACCCACAACTGGTTTGACATAAGAAAGGTTGAAGCTTTGCTCTGTTACTTCCATAATTTGCTTTACCTATAGAATACTTGCCAACCACTTGCTTCCACATTATATCTGCACACCAACCAACATAAACTACAGCAAGTCGAGTTCAGACACATAGAAACTAGCTTTATGTTACAAGCGGTGTTCAGAACAAGCTTTATTACTGACATCTTATCATACTGAAGAGTAACATCGAACTAAAAGTAAACTTAACTTATCTCAAAAGTCTCAATAACAATTCAAAGATTACAAGATTTATGTCATTGTCATTTCTAATTTACAGCTTTGTAAAGTTATGTAAAGGCACTGGATGAAGCAATCATATGAGATAATCATAACAGTTCTACAGAAAATATATTGAAATTCAACTCATCTGCAATGTGAATGACATGCACTCAGTATCTGGACGCTCAAATTTGGAGAGAAGATGAGATACAATAACACACATAAAACACACTATTTCGATCAATTTACCAACTGAACTTAGTAGAGAAAATTAACCTACGAATAACTTACGAACCGGAGAAAAATTTAACCGGCAACCTGAAAATCGACGGACAGTTGAACGACGGTTTGATTTCGCAGAGGAGACACTCGGAGAAAGGGAGGAGGAGAGAAGTCGCGACGAAACCTAAATATCTGGTTTTCTATGGTTTTATACCTGGTTTAGTACATTAAATTAGATCAGCTAATTTAACCGGATTGTTCTCGGTTTACTCTGAATTTAAATGGACAGTTCACGTCGGTTTGATTTTGCAGAGAAAGTCGTACCGAATCGGCTAGTTAAACCGGATTGTTTTCGGTTAACGATGAATTAAGCGACGGGGGTTTAATTTTCAGAGGGTTCAGAACCTTCTTCACTTGCCCCACTCTCATCACTTCCCTCACTCGCCGTCGCCGGCGATAGCCACTTAGCTATCTCCATCGCCGTCACCGTTGATTTCTACTTCTCCATATCCGGTTAGTCTATCTAATCAGTTTGGTCACAGTTTTCACGTAGATTTTGTTCTGAATTCTCGACTTGGTCTCTGCAATTTGCAGAGTTTATCGCAAGTTCGTTTTTACGGAAGCTTCTGTTCGGTCTAGGGTTTAGAGGTTTCTCTGTCAACGTTTGTTGGTTTGACTCTCGGAGCTTGATCGTGAGAAAGGTGTTAACTTTCACTCTCTCTTGTTAAGAGTTTCACATTAGGATTATATCCGAACCCATAAGACTTCACATTTGCATCAATGAAACTTTATATTAATCAAAGTTAATACGCACAAAGTTCTATTTCGATCACCATACCTCTGTCTCTATGATTGAGCTATCCACTTTGTCTTCAACGTATACTTTTGTGTTCAGGGTGTGAGTAGTAAGTCATTGGAAAATGCCGCCGAGGAAGAAGCCAAAGTCTTCAGCTTTGAAACCAAACAAACAATCTTCAGCCAACCAGTCTTCACAGCCTTCCAGTGTTGGCATCCAGCAGCTGTTCCAAAGACATATTCAGAACTCCCAATCAACTTCCAACTCCCTCGCCTCTAACGCCGTAGTTTCAACGCCTCAAAATCCTCTAAGCACCGTCGATGAGAAGAAGCCTGATGAGTCCAAAGATGTGGTGGACCAGGGACTCACTGAGGCGTCTCCTGAGGTCTCCAGAAACGCTAAGCGCTTCAAATTCTCTCCTGGAATGGTTGCTTTCTTTTCTTATACCTTGTTTTTTTGTACTTTAATTTGTTACTTGATTACTGACTAATGTTATTGCTAGATTCGTACTTAACATGGTTTATTTCTTAGTGGTCGTGTGATGCTTACATGTTTCTTTTATCTTGATAGCTGATAAAGCAAAGTCAAGATGATGGTGGCGAAGAGATAACTTGGAAAATATCTCCTATAGATCAAAGACTTCGCGCAGCTGCTAAGCAGGTTCCTAAGATGATGGACTTGACTGAAAATTCAGTAGGCTTTAAATCTTCCACCCTTCGCCCATGCTCTCTGGACAAGGCATGTTCTCTTTTTACTTTTATCTGTTGTTGACAGAAAATCCGGTAGCTGTTTCACTTATTGAAAATGACAGCAGGTAGTGCAGAAACAGTGTCCTACATCTGATATAACTTCCAAGGTGGAGCAGTGGTTATCTTCCCCCTCAAAGAAAGCTTTCAAAAGACCAGCTTTGCCAGCAAATAGGGTCACGGAAAGGGTGAATCCTTCCCTAGATGCGGAGTTCGAGATTGTTAACACTTCTGGTAGTGGAAACAGTCCTTTCCAGACCCCACCGTCACTTTCATGCTCTCACAGCAAGGTGAATTTCTTTTTTGATAAACAGATGAATGATCACATTTTTGTCTACTTTCTAACTTTGCTCTGTTTATATTAGCTTCCTTGTACTGTAACATGCAGTGCGGCTTGCGGGGTCACGGGCACTGGACAACATAAAAGGGTAAGAAAATTGATGCAGTCTTTAGATGTTTGCCAAAGACACTTTTTAATATGTGTTATATGTTTTGTCACTTCCGACTGTGGTTGATCAGGACTAGATGCGTTATATTGTTTTCTACAGCATGTCAATGTATTATTTTTACATGTTCCCTCTTTTTGTAGGCCTTGCTTGAACTTCTAGATCAAGTGGAGGATGTCATCTCAGTTGATGACAAAACAGCTGATGATGTGGGGACTGTGGTGCCCCAAATTCGACTTGAAGATGTTAACATCTGTTCCGTTGGTGTCTGCAACTCCGTAGACAAAGGGCCAATTGCTCTACTAAGAACGGATAATTCTGTAAATCCAGATAGCTATTTCCTTGTTTTGGAGGTACAGTTCGCCTTTATCATACTTGGGTAACTTATGTGGTTTTTATGTGAAAGTTACTCATTATCCCGAGTTTTACTTCAGGTATCTGAGAAACGTGGCTTGGCTGGCTCATCTAGGGTTCAGTGTCCTTATAAGGTTTGCATACATTAGAGGTTTTCTTTCGTGTACATACTTATATTTGCTGACCAGATTTCTTTCAGGTTCTTCGCCTGCTAGATGAGCACACTGGAAAAGAATGCGCTTTGTATCTCTGGGATGAATGGTACTTTTCTTTTAGATTAAATTTAGGGATATCTATGCTTTTCAGATCAATTTTCTTCTGAAATATTAAGTGGTCTTTGATCCTTCATTCAATGTACTACACCTTGTTTTTGATGCCTTGGTCTCGAATGCTCTTGCCATTCTTAGATTCTAATTGTGGGCTGGTAACATGCTACACACTTTTGTTGTTGTTAATCTTTCTATTCTGTTGGCGTATGGGGGAGCTAAAAATTATCTCTTCAATTCCCAATTGCTGAAACTGGGTTAACTAGCCTATGTTGCTTCCTGAATACTCGATGCTTATTTTTACCAGGTTTTACAGCACTGTATCACCCGGAGATTCAATCAACGTTATCGGAGATTTTGACGAGGAGGGCAAGTGTGACGTAGACCATCAAAATAATTTCTTAATTGTTCATCCTGACACCCTTGTTGCTGGAACTAAGGTAACTTTTTCTCTTCCCTTTATGGTCTCTCATTGCAAATTCCAATCTTCTTTGCACTTATTTCTTTTTTCTGCCTTTTGTTGGGAATAACTGTCTTGTCTTTCAGGTTGCAGCAAGTTTTGGTTGCCCAAGGAGAACCGTGCTAGATGAGAGGCTAAAATCAAATGAACACGCTACAGCAGCCTTACTTGGAACCTTGCTACACCAAGTTTTTCAGGTTCACTGCAGTATGAAATCTTTGATGAAATTATGTTGGACAATTAGTATTTTGTTTTATATGTTTTATTTCTTGCACTTGTAGTGCATTGATCTGTACTGTACATTTCCTCTTTTATAGGCCGGTCTCACGCAAGAGTCTCCATCTGCAGATGGTTTGCAGGATTATGCGAGCATAGCGATTAAGAATAATATTGAGAGCTTATATGCATGTGGAGGTTGGTTACTACCTTACATGTTCCTACAATGCATTTATTATATAGCTAGAATACCTTGTATTTATATATTATAATTTTGACTTAGTATAGCTATTAGCTAGGATACCTCTAAGTATATTGGAGTTTGAAACTAACATGGCTATAATACTTCTTTAGTTATTTTGGCGTCAGTGTGCTTTGAAAATTCAGTGAACTGCACTTTATTATTTTCTTATCCGGTCATATATTCTCTACAGTGCATGAGCGAGACGTGAAAGCAACCTTATTTGGAGAAATCCCAAAAATGTTGAATTGGATTCATCATTTCAGAGATTCGAAGGTGCACCTGTCTTTTCTTGAGTTTCTCATGGATGCTATATTACTGTTTCCTTAGATGAACATTTTTAAAAATAGTTTCCCATATACTCTTCTGATGTGCTGGACTTTTTTTTCTCATGCATGTACTAGTATGATAATCGCATATTTTTTGCTATGCTGCTTTGTAGCGACATCTATCTATAACAAGTAATAACCGGACTCGTAGTGACAGTCACTTCTATAATTATTTAGTGTTTTAGTGGCATCTGATGAAACCTTTGAGGTAGTTTAGCATGCTTTTCTATCTCTTAATTCTGCCCCTTTAAATTCATATTTTCTAATAACTCTATAGGCAGAAACATCTTTAACTCATGGCATGGTCATTATGAACAGGACTCAACAATACCAAAAGTTGATTTTGGGTCTACTAATGGGCAGCGAATGGTTAAGATATCAGAGGTGAAGATCTCTTCCTACTCTCTCTCTCCCTTCTTTCTTCTTAGGATTTCATATCTTTCAGGTGAAGAATAGAAGCAATTTGTTGGTTCAAATGTTTCTTACTTTGTTGTTCCAAGCGGATGCATCCTCTTTGAACTAAGCCACATCTATAGTTCCATAAGAATCGATGTTTATGACTTTATCCAAAGCATTCTCCTCTTATCAGACTTCTGTTATGTATATAAGCAAATTATATTACCTCAGGTAATTGACATTGAGGAGATGTCATGGGCCCCTAAATATGGTCTGAAAGGAATGGTTGATGCTTCAGTCAGAGTGATAGTTGGATCTGACATGAACACAGCGAATGAGAAAATAATGCCTCTTGAGTTTAAATCTGGAAAGCCTCCTAATGGACAGGTTTGTGTAGAAATCTATCTAAGATATTCGGTTGAAATTTGAAAGTTAGAATGGCCTTTTAACAAGGAGGTGCTTGGTCTTTATTGTGTTATGCAGGCATCAATGGAACATTGTGCACAGGTGATCTTGTACACGCTCCTTATGTCAGAGAGGTGCTTTCTGTGCTGTCTTTCTCTCTTTCTTTTGCTGGAAAACGGACATCAGTTTATAATTTTTTTGTTTCCATCTCACAATTTCCAATTTTCAGGTACCTAAAGCATATTGACAATGGCCTTCTGTACTATCTAAAGTCAGATCAGACACAGGTGAGTCAAACTTTTGTGTGCCTTTCTTTGGTCTCAAGATATTGGAAGTGGCTAAGCTTTCATTGCTCACTTGTAAAGGGAATTTCTGTTCAAAGATCAGATTTGGTGGGTCTGATTATTCGTCGTAATGAACTTGCAAATGACATCCTCGTGGCATCAACAACCCAACAACTGCCACCAATGTTACGGGTATGCTTTGTTGTCCAGTGATGAAATTTTTTCTAGCGAATATTTACCAGATAACGGTATGATTTTATTATTTTGATGCTAGAATCCAATTTTTTGCCGTAACTGTCGCCATTTGGACGCCTGCACGATTTATCATAAGGTATTTTCTTGTTTCTTTGATGAATAATGCTCGAAAACTTATATTTTACATTTAGGGTGTTACCCTAATTTACAAGGTTCTGTATGTTTAGTATGTACGAGGTTGAAATTATTGTCATGTAACTCCTGAGAGAAAACTACATGTTTGGGAGAGTGGTAGAACGTCCATCTCCATGGTGTTGAACCTTCATCATATCTTACTGGATTAAAACTTCTAAAACATCTTATCTGCTTGACCAGGCAGATGGTGGAAACACAGAGAGTAGCGGACTTGGTGATCTCTTTGACGCACATATATCTCATCTTTCAACTTTGCATTTTAAATTCATACGACACTGGAACAGACTGATTGACTTGGAAGCTAGAGAGATGAAGGCCAGTCTTAAATACCACCTATTTTTACTGGATTACACACTCAGCGTCTTTTCTGATTTGGAAATCTTTTATCTATGTTTGTTTTCAGCTTCCAAGGAAAGACATTGCACATCCACATGGTTCAAAGGGCAGCGACTCAGCTAGTTATCTTTCTTTTATGGTTCTTGACATGAAAGATGGGCAGCATCATAGCTCTCATAAAGATACTAGATTCATTTATCGTTTTGTACGTCAAAACTCATCTGAATCTAGAGAAAGAGTACCCAACGAAGATACGACCAGGACTGGAACCCCTGGAACTGATGACCTGGATTGCAAACTTAGAACAGGAGACCGCGTGGTACTGTTAATTTTTTTGATTGAACCGATAAAGTTAGCTGCACTTGAGAGTATTCTTCTTTCTAAAAATTTCAACTTCCACTCTTAGTTTATACAGTTTACCTTTTTTGTTTATATATTTTCATAATCCAGATTCTTCGCACAGAAGTCAGCCACCTAACCGTTGCAAATGGAATTATAGCAGAGATTAGTCGCACTCATGTATCAGTAAGCCCATTCCTCATGCCTCCTAAGTTTTCTTTTAACAGTTTGTGGTTTCTTAGTTTGTCTGGTACAATTTATCTTATTCTTACTTGGACATGTCTAAAGAGTCCTGGATTTTCCTTCTTTTTCTATGTTAATCCTTAGGTTTCTTTATCCAAGCGGTTACGTCTTCCTTGGAGCGAGTCTTCTTCTGAGTTGTCCAATCTCTCTAATGAGCTATGGCGAATTTACAAAGATGAATACATGACATCATTTTCGGTTATGAGGTGATTTTGTCATTTATTGTTTATTCACTTATCGATCCTACTTACATGGGCTCTCACGATATTGATAAATTATCTTCATATTCTTCAAGGTTCAATCTCATGCAGCTTTTCATACAGAGCATACATACCATTGGCATCAGGAAAATGATCGTGGATCTTGAGGTGATATGTCTGATTCATCTTTTTCAGTTTTCCCGTTGTCACGATGATGATATTTGTTTCTTATATCCTTTTTCAAATGCTTGATATTTTCTTCTTTCTTCCATGTCCCTGTAGCCTCCTAGATTTGACAATGGATCTATACTGAGCCAGGATCCAGCAATATCATATATTTGGTCAGAAAAGAGCTTAAATAATGATCAGCGTCAAGCTATACTAAAGGTCATTGCATGATTATGTTTGAACGAACACCTTTTCCGCAACAAAAAGAAATCATAAATAATTTTCTCTCTCTTTTTAATTTTCAGATACTCACTGCAAAGGACTACGCGTTGATCTTAGGAATGCCTGGAACAGGAAAAACCTCCACAATGGTTCATGCTGTGAAAGCTTTGTTGATCAGAGGCTCATCTATTCTGCTTGCTTCTTACACAAACTCTGCAGTTGATAATCTACTTATCAAATTAAAAGCACAGGTTTCTTTATCCTCTAGCCTACGTTTTTATTTTTATTTTCTCGATAATGACTCTTTCATCCATCTCTACAACGTTACTCTGTAGCTTGATTGTACATTTAAATTGTTACTCTCTATTGATGGATATGAAGATTTTATTACATATGACATACTATTTTTAATGCATTTGCAGAGAATTGAGTTTTTACGTATTGGAAGAGACGAGGCTGTACACGAAGAAGTTCGAGAAAGTTGCTTTTCGGGTATGAAAAACATTCTTCCCCCTATTATAGCTTCGAAGTTTTATAGATATATAGTCTGGACTTATCTTTGTGGCAGCTATGGATATGTGCAGTGTCGACGACATCAAAACAAAGTTGGACCAGGTCAAAGTTGTGGCCTCTACTTGTCTCGGAATCAATAGTCCTTACCTTGTGAATAGGCGATTTGACGTATGCATTATTGATGAAGCCGGCCAGATTGCCCTTCCTGTATGATCTCTCATTTCCTTACCAATAGTTTGAATAGATTTTTTTTTTCTAAAACATCTCACTTATACATATTGAAAGAAAGAGTGGACACAATTGATTTTGAACTGGAATAGTATTTTTATAATGCATGGTTTCTTGTACTGATCAGGTATCAATAGGACCTTTGCTGTTTGCTTCAACATTTGTACTTGTTGGTGACCACTATCAACTACCGCCACTAGTGCAGGTAAGCAAATTACCACCTCTTTTGAAATGCCTCCTCCTTTTCCAGTAACTTCAGCATCCGTGTTGTGTTTTATGAAATTAGAGTACAGAGGCTAGGGAGAATGGGATGGGGATAAGCTTGTTTCGTAGGTTATCAGAAGCTCATCCTCAGGCAATTTCAATGTTACAGAACCAGGTTAGCTTTATCTACTGGGATGGGCTTATGTTATTGGGTGTGCTTTACCAAGACATTCTTAATGTGCAGTACCGAATGTGTCGAGGCATTATGGAACTATCAAATGCCTTGATATATGGAGATAGATTGTGCTGTGGTTCCGCTGAAGTAGCTAACGCCACACTTGTTCTTTCTACTTCCAGTTCTAATTCGCCATGGCTTAGAAAGGTCAGTGTGTTGTTCTTATACGTTTGTAGTACTTGTGTTGTGCTTTCAGTTTCCGTAGCCTTTGTCAACTAGTAATCTACTCAGCATCTTAATTGTTTTTGTCATTAGGTTCTGGAGCCGAACAGAACAGTTGTATTTATTAATACAGGTTTGTGGCTACTTACTAGTTCCTTTTTCTTCACATGAGCTTCTTTTGTTTGGATTTTTTTTATCGAGATTGATATGATATGGTTTTCCAGATATGCTGCGTGCTTTTGAAGCCAGGGATCATAATGCGATCAACAATCCAGTTGAAGCTTCCATAATAGCTGAGGTACTGCAAAAAAATATGAAAATATGCATTGAAAGTAAAAGGAAAACGTGAGCTTACTTTAGTGATGATTTACTTTAGATTGTGGAGGAGCTAGTTAACAATGGAGTGGATAGTAAAGATATTGGAATCATTACTCCTTATAACTCACAAGCGAGCCTCATTCAACAAGCAATTCAAACGACGTCTGTGGAGATACATACTATTGACAAGTATCAGGTTTGGCTCTAAGACTTTTTCTCGAGCATTTTGATTTGGTAAGCGTTGTATTCTTCAATAGCCAAACTCTTTTTGATGATGGTTTAGGGAAGAGATAAAGACTGCATAATAGTATCATTTGTGAGATCGCGAGAGAAACCAAGGAGCTCTGGTTCTTCACTGCTCGGAGATTGGCATAGGATCAACGTTGCTTTGACACGAGCAAAGGTGCGAGAGAGAGAGAAAGCATATGGTGGTATTGAGTAATGTTTATTCCATATATTGACACAATGTTTTTGTTTGGTTTGGTTTGCACAGAAAAAGTTGATAATGGTGGGATCACAAAGAACACTATCAAAAGTTCCACTTCTGATGCTTCTGCTGAAGAAGGTTAATAAGCAGTCAGGTATCTTGAATCTCTCTCCGGGGGACCTAAAACCATAACAAGTTATCAACAATAATTTTTTGGTTTTCACCATCTCAAATGGAGTATCTTCGTTTTTGCCCCAATAGATAGCATAGTACATTCTACTTAAACCAAACAAGAATTGAATAACATCACACAATACCTGATTTACTTATCTCATAATACACTTTTTTTTTTTGTTTAAGCCAACATCAATATATAAACTCTACACTGGCTGTTTTGTATTCATTTACGCCACAAATTTAGAAACTAAAGAGAGATGGGGTTTTAAAAAAGAAAACTTGATTTATTAAAATAATTCAAAAAAAAAAAACAAGGTACATAAACTGATAAAAGCACAAATAACATTGCCATTGCTTTCACCTAACTCCATTGATCATCATCATCATCATCCTCGTCGTCTCTATCCTCATATTCTTTTTCAAGTTCATTCATGTTCATCTGCTCTTTCTTCTTCCTTTTACCAGAAAAACAACGAAAACCATACCTATCATAACAGTCTTCGTCTTCTTCCTCTGATTCTTCTCTATAAACGTATGGAACAGAGATGCTTGACTTGAGTAGCTTTGAATCGTGAACATTAAGATCATCTACACGGTCTGCAAAGACATAGACACTACTAGGTTCATCGCAGGATTCATCATGGTGTTCTCCAAAGCCTTGGATTTCAACACGTTGGAGAGTATTCGTTTCGGGGTTGAAGTAGAAAACATAAAACGGTCGTTTAGATGTATACTCGGCCATTGACAAGATAATTTCACCCGTAGAGGAATCCACTCCGACGACGGAAACGCCACGCAGATTGAAGAATCTATCATCCCTCAAAGTGTAGGCATACTTAGACCATTCCTGTTTCTCCAGATCCTCTAGAACGCACACACGTAACTCAATGGCATTATCAGATATTTGATCACCATAATAAACCAAACCTAATTTGCCCTTGTAGTTTATCAATTCGCAAGAGCTTTCTTGATAAATGAACTTGAATTCTTCAGACCTAACATCAAAGCACACTATCACAAAACGGTCTACCTCCTCAGACTTTTTAGTACACCGAGACAAGTCACCTAAGTAATACAAAACCCCATTAATGCAAATCCCTGAACTCACACACTCATGCCGTAAGGAACATTTGATCTTTCTCCACCTCATTCCCGCAGTTCCTAGTGTCATTATTCTATGATCATCAGGACCAAATGGATAAGCCATGAACAATACCTTGAACTGCTTGTAAACCGGATCAAACCCAAAAAAGCTATACGTCTTCCGGTACCTCAAGATAAAAGGTAATGCCTCGTACCGTCCCGTTTTAGGGTTACATATCATAGGCCTTCTACCGTAGTATGACCATTGCTCCTTGTCAACATAGAAATATAACAAACCAGAGGCATATCCAAACGGAAGTCCGTGAGCACAATTATATATCGTCATATCTTCTGGCGGGAACTTCATATGAAACTCCGGGGTAACTACAAGAGATGATGATGAAAGCTTCTCGTTTGGACTCAGAAGATGTTGAGGTGACGAGAAGATGCTCCACTTACCGTTTTCTTCGATGCCGAATAAGAGACGCGGCTGAGCCGAGGACTTGGTCAGGAGCAAATCTTTGTAGTACTCTTGACCACCACCAAGTATTGATGCCCATTGTTTGGACACGCAACGAAACCTCGCGACTGACTTTGCTGGTAATCTCAATAATATTTCGAGGTTGAGTTTAGTAGGTAGAGAATCTGAAATCATGATCGTTGTAGTTGCTTTTCCAAGAGAGAGAGATAGAGAGATGTTTTTATATGAAAGACCTAGGGAAACCTAGCTATGAGGAGACCTATATAGCACCATATATAGGAAGCGGCTGAGAAAATAAAAATAAACTTATATCGCTAACTTGCAC
Source organism: Raphanus sativus (assembly GCF_000801105.2). Classification (NCBI taxonomy): domain Eukaryota; kingdom Viridiplantae; phylum Streptophyta; class Magnoliopsida; order Brassicales; family Brassicaceae; genus Raphanus; species Raphanus sativus. Next base: position 22,654,151 of record NC_079515.1, on the reverse strand, counting down.
GTAAAGGTTTTGATTTTTACCAAAAATCTTATACCAAGTTTACATTTTTTTAGTACATTATACTTTTATAAGTACTAGGAAACGAACATATGGATTCTTTAACAAAAAATTAATATATTTTAACAAATATTAATATGTCTATACCTAATATTTATACTTTTATTTTATGTATCTCAATACATTTTTTTATCATACACAAAATTTGAGAAATATGTACATATTATGTAATTAAAATAAGCATCATATTTTTTTTTATGTTATTGTAAAATAATATTAAAATTTTGACCAAAAAGGTGTATAACAAGCAAATCATTAAGATTCCCCAAGTCATCTTAAATCCCCTTTTCTTTCTGACTGATATTTTGCTTTCCGGTTTGGACCTAAGAAGACAAAACCACTAAACTATCCATGCTCTATCAACTAAACAAGTTTAGCAATAGATGTATTTCACTTATTTGCATCTACTCCACACATACTATCATATCCGATATTTATTGTTTTCAAGCAACTCTGTTATTCATTGAAATAGAAAAGTTTTCTCTGTTTTTCTTTTTGTCTTAAAATCAAATGTATTGAGCCACTAACTCAATGATTACAGCCACACACAAACGATACACAAACTAGCCAGGTCTAGAGGTAAGAACCTCCTTATTACATCACTCTCTTCCTCGAATAGCAACAGCTTAGCCCTGAAGACCAATAATACCTGAAAAATGGTAGACCAAAGGTCTGTTAGTTGATCCTTTCTGAGTCTATTAGTAAATATAACCACAAGTCATCAGCACTGAGACTGAAATCTCACAAGCCTATTGAGTTATCTGTAGTCTACCAAGATGATCACTAAGTTGCCAGAGAGAATCAAGGAGTTAAATTTCTGATGGATTTCCGCACAAAAAAAAGCTGAGAAAAATGTGGTTTACTCTACTTACCACAAGCAACACGGCCTCCTGCGTTTCCAGTAGCCAAGCTGAGTTCATGGCCTCCTGAAAATGTAAAAAACAAATGAGAGTTTAGAGATTGATTTTAAATGTTAGAGCGGTGGACAGTGTAACTTAGGGAGATAAAAAAAAGGGATCTTAAATAGCCAAAGGTGATTTTACCCTTTCCGAGGTCATCAGGGTCTGCGTGGACAACAACAGCCCTTCCAACAATAGAGTTAGGTCCATCAAGAGGTATCTGTAAAAAAAACGAACACAAAACATTGGTTCACTATTGGAGTTTCATAAGAATCATAAGATAAGTACACAGGTACGAACCTGGCTGTCAGTGATTGTGAAGGTGGCAGTTCCTGAGATTAGCAAAAAGAAAAGAGTAAAGATTTTGGTCTAAACCAATGAACACTAAAGCTTGTCAAAAGATGAGAATAAAACGTTCAATAAAACCAAGACTGCATAAAAGCACATTTGAGATAGAATAGCAAACAAAATATGATGCAGTTGCAAGATACAAAAACAGCTCTAAAGAAGCTCGAGTCAAGAGGGACACAAAAAAATTAATACCATCATCCCCAACAGTTATGTTTCCTAGATCTCCAGCATGACGATTAGCATCCTCTGGTGCACCGTGGGTTTTACCATCAGGGTTGAAATGCGGACCTAGAATAAGATGATTGACCAAAGGATTAATAGCAATCACAGTGACTTTGACGATAATCCATAATCATCATTATCATCTCCTAAAGTTTTTTAGCCATATTAAATTTTTCAGAAAGGTGTTCGTTATGAGAGTAGTACCGGTGGACATGCAACCATTAGTGGTGTCACCAAGAGCATGGACATGGAAACCATGGAGACCAGGCTTAAGGCCAGAAACAGTTCCAGTCACAGTGGTGGCACCTGCGAAAAAACCAACACAAGAATTCAATCATTTCATAACAATGAAAAAAAAGAAGATGGCTTATAATATCTTAAAGCTTTTTTTTTTTTTAGAAAAGGTACCATTTCCTTCCTGGGTGAAGAAGATGGTCCCCTTGACACCCTCGCTGCTGTTCAACACTGCAACTCCCTTGCCCATAGTATGTGAATCCTTTGTGATCTGTAAAAATCAACAGAACAAATCATTCATGTCAAACATATTTATACAAACAAATGGTTTCTTTAAATACACTAAGAGGATGCTCCGTTTTAGAATGGAAAACTCACAAAACATCACATCAGTCATCTTAACATACCAAAAAAAAAACAGATCTTTATTTAGACCCTCTAAAGATCTATCGATTAGAAAGAAACACAACTGAACATGGGATCACCATCAGGATGTTCTACTATTTAAACTGTTAAAAAATGAAAAGCTCAAGCCTTTTTTTCAGAAGAGTGATAATAAACCCACAAGAAACAAGGAATCAATAGATCCACCGATTTAAAAAAAAAAAGCATTTACTCAAAAGATCTAAGCGTAGATTCAGGCAAACATGTCAACAGTCGATCCAAAAGAATCCATGTGAAAGATGGATCTAAGATATCATCCAGGATCCATAGTGAGAACTGAAAGCCATAAAAGAAAAACATACCTCAGGGTACCCCTTTTGGAAATGAATGAAGATGAAATGCCTGGAACTGAATTAATGCCTTAGCTTTGTGGTTGGTTGCTGGTTTGTCTCTGTGTACTTGTATATAGGGCACGAGGTCTACATGTGGGTATCTCTTTATGGGCCTCAAATGGGCTATCTGAATGAATTTATATATATAATTAAAAACAAATTTATATTGATCAAATTATTATTTTTTAAATAAGATGATTGTTATATATTGTGCTGTTATCTTAAAATAATCATTTCTGTTATAATAGTTAAAAAATGAGAGATAGAATAGTTTATCTATATCTATACTATTATTTGTAAATTTATTATATAATTAAAAACAAATTTATATTAATAATATTAATTGTTTTAAAATATTAATATTATGAATAAATATTAATTTATCAAGTATAAGTATTAACAAAATTTAAAATATTTAATATATTCTATAAATACGGATTCGGATCGAGATATTCAGACCTAAAAATTATGAATTCTGGATATGAATTCGGTTTTGACGGATCTTTAATTTTATTATCCGAATTCAGATCTGATTATTTTTGGAACGGATGCGGAACGGATCTCGGAACAAATCTGAATCCCAGATAAATCAGAGGCCTAGTTTTTAGTCTTATATTAAAAGACTTTAACACGTAAATTTGATGTTTCATCAGTCATTTTTATATCTATGTTATATTTTCACTGATACACGCTTCCGCTGAAGTTCCTCGGTGGTCCATCAAACAAGATCAGACGACTATGATGACTTTGGTTATCAATATTTACTATGAATGATGGAAAAATCAGAGAGCAAAATTAAGTTTGATAGTTTTTTTTTTTTTGAAAAGAGAAAGGGTTAAATCCGGATCACTAGTGGAACCAAGCCTAACCTTCGGGTGGGAGGTGTAACCCACGGATAAATCTTTTCTCGGATATTCAAATGAGTCATAAGCAATAGACTCATATCCGTGTGACCACTTAAAGGTGTTTACAGCTGCAGAAATTCGAACCCGGGAATATTGGGAACCCTACCCTCAACCCGAAATCCGTCCTACCACTAACCCATCTATAAGTGGTTTAAGTTTGACAGTTTGTTATTAACTAATTATCTTTCTTTACAACAACACCAAAAATGTTCAGAAAGATTTGTACAAATGATAGTTTTTTTTGGTTCAGAAAAACTATCATTTGTACAATGCATTAAAAAGAAACTTTATCAAACTTTGAAAAAAACAACAACTAAACCGTATTATACCAAGAAGAATAATAATACACAAATAATCAACAAATCGATTACACACTACTAATTTTTTAATGCTTACCAATAGCAATTTTCCATAAAACACATCAACTTTTTGAAAAATATGATAGGAAACTATTACTAACACGAGCTTTAATATTGTTTTTTTTTTTTGCAACTAAGCTTTAATATTGTTCAAAGAAGAAAAAAAACTAACACAAGCTCAGCAGCCTCCTCCACCTCCGCCTCCTCCACCGCCTCCCCACCCCCACCTCCATCACCACCGCCGCCGCCAAAACCTCCACCACCACCACCACCGCCACCACCAAAACCTCCGTCACCTCCGCCACCATGACTCCAAAACCCTCCATGACCACCAAAATCAGAACCACCTGTTAAACCACCATCACCGCCAAAGCCACCTCCGTTTCCTCCGTTACCCAACTACACATCTCCGCCGCCGCCATCATCTCCTCCCCCATCTCCTCCCCCATCACCTCCTCCACCTCCTGCTCCGTCGCCACCACCTCCACCTTTTAGCCCGCTTCCAGTCAAAATCGCAAGAAATATAAAAACAGCAAAAGTAGCAGCGAAAGCTATGATGATGATTACAAAAGTCTCCATCCTAAGCAAAACCGGCACGTATAATTATCCTAGATATGTATGTATATATATACTTCGTTGCTGCATACAGAAAACGTGTTAAGTTTATAACTTAGACTTTGAATTCTTCGATATTCAATGGTTTTTCATTACGGGTAAAACTTGAGAAGAAGTTGCTTGCGTTCTAGCTTTGAAAAATACTATGACGGTTTGAATTGGACAATGCAAAATATAATACAATTAGGTATTTTGTACGCACATGCGGATATAAACTTCTCGTGAATACTTACTAGTTATGTGTTATTAATCTAAAATAAGGAAGTTATTATTTATGTTTTTAATCTATACTATTAAAAGGGAAGCAGTCGACTTATACAAGTTTTTTTGGATCCTTTGATTTTTTTAGTCCAACCTATTACATATAACAAAATCTTATAACTAACATATTTTATAGCAACTTAATAAGATTCTCTTTCATTTAAATAAAGTCTGTTACTGTTATTGACTTTAAATGTTACTATAATCTAAACTGTTGATTTCTAACATTTTAAATATGTGCGTAAGAAAGATTTGTATAAACCACTGTTTCTATTACTAATGTTTATATATTTTTTTTTGTATCGAATAATGGTGTGGAATTAATTTAAAACAACATTATACCTCATCTATACTATTAAAGAGAATCACTATCAAAAAATTTATTTTAAAAAATTGTTGAATCTTTTCACTAACTAATTATTTTTCGTCCAACTATTTGAAAAATTGATTTGCAGATGCGGGTTATGAGTTTTTTATGCGGGCTTAGTATGAGTTGGTGGATTTTGGATGGCGGCTACCCGTCGACCCGCAAATTATTTTAAAAATAAAAATTAAAAAAGTAAATACTTTTTTTAAATACAAGAATTTAAAAATAATAATTTAAAATTTAAGTAATTTTTTTTTTATTATAAATATACTTTTATAGTAATTAAATTAAATAATGATTTTTAAAATATGTATATAACCCACGGATAACCACAAAATTAAATAGAGCAGATGCATGTACAATATTATTTGTTTGCAGGCTGTGCGGGTCATATTTTTAACCAAAACAAAGTTGAAAATCCGCGGGTTGGCGGGTCAGCGGAGCGAGTTCGATCCGCAACTCAGCCTTAACCGTGTGTATACCGGATCAATTTTTAAATTACAATATATTTTGATCTAAATTTATACACAAATATGATTACAAAAATACAAATATAATCAGAAAGAAAAAACAAATATATAAAATTAAATTTAAAATAAAAGAATATACATGCCATTTTTAAGGGCGGGTCAAAATCTAGTTAAATAGTTAAATCCAACATCAAAGTATTTATGTATGTCGAGTATTTTTTTAATCAAAATATATACTTATTATTGTGTTAATCTTTTTAAAACACTCATATCTTAGAAATATTTTAGAAAATATATTTATATAGTTTTTTTGCTTGACTAATATTTAATTATAAATTGTGTTACATCTTAATTCTTTGACTTTTATAATAAAATATCATTTTCAGATAGTAACACAATATATATCCTTATATATATAAGAATTATCTTTTTGATAATTCTATTATATTATTTTATAATAATTTATTTAATATGACATATAACATATAAACTTTATCATGTTTTTAAATATAGATTTGTTTCTAACTATATAATAAATTCACAAATAATATTATAGATATAGATAAATTATTCTATATCTTATTTTTTAACTATTATAACATAAATAATTATTTTAAGATAACAACACAATATTTAAGAATTATCTTATTTAAAAATAATAATTTGATCAATATAAATTCGTTTTTAATTATATATACAAATTCATTAAAGGTAGTATCGATATTAATCACTCTAATTTTTAACGTGAGAGTTCCGTTGTGAAAAATCACTTCGCAAATAATAATATAGACATTTCGTTTTGGCCAATGTCTATATGTATAATTAGACCTGAGGATTTCTGTTTTCTGAAACCGAACCGTCGGTTTTTAGTTAATCAAAATTTTAAAATCAATTCTGAAATTAACTGAATTAAATTTTGGTATATTTAAAAAAAATAAAATATTTTGCTATTTTCGGTTATTTTCGGGTTTTATATGTTTTTATATTTCTATGAAAATCAAAACCCAAACCGAACCGAAAACCGAATTAATTTTAAAAATCCTACCGAACACAAAATCGTAACTGAATCGAAAACCGAAAATTTCGGTTTGGTTCAGATCAAGCTGGTTCGGTTCGTACAATAATCGCATTAAAAATGTTTCTAGCGTAACGTTTTTGATTTAAGTTGACGTGGAATATTGGAGTAACTAGGTGATTTTCCCGTGCTCATGCACAGGTACAAATATTTATAAATTAAATATGTTACAATAGTTGATTGTTATTTAATTTTAATTTTGAATTAATTTATAATTTGTATGCATAATTTATACTAATAATATTATATTATTTTAATCAGACATATGATTTTAAATAAGTTATCATTTGGGTATATTGGATTGCATCAATCAATTTCTCTAAATTCAACTAATATTTTTTATTTTGAATATATGAAAATTATGATTATTTGCTTTTACTTTGGTTGTTATCTTAGATATGTAAATATATTTGAGGAAGATTATGTATAACTTAAGATATATTGTGCTTAGAATGAAGTAAAAATAAACTAAATATTTGATTCCAAATTACAAAAATTAAACTATATGTTGATTTTAAAATAAAATATTAGAAAGGAAAACGATAATCAATTGGAAGTTACTTACATAAGTAACTAATACTTTTTGGAAGCTCATGAACACATATCAATATTTACAATAACTAAAATATTTAAATAATTTTATGTCTTATATATATTAAATGGTAAACTGAAATTTATGCAAATAATCCTAAAAATGAGAATTCAGATTTGCGTTGGTATTTTGATTATGGTTATATTAACTGTGACAAACATAAAACATAAAATTTAATATTAAAAAACATTTTTAATAATGATAATATATAATATATCTACCTTGTTAAATTATATAGTGTTATGTTAATTTAAAATATTTTAATTATTTGATCAAAAATTAATTTTACTTTATTTTTAATATCTCTTTAAAATAAACAGTTTAATTTTTTGTGATTGTATTTTAGAAATCATATTATATAAGTAAAATATAATTTATAGATTACGAAATCACATTATATACAAATATATATTTTCATCTAAGAAAATATAGATATAAACAAATATTTTATTACTTCAAAAGTATATTTTATGTTATTTAAAATAGTCTTAAATGGAATATTTCTATTTTGTGAAATTTCCTTTTTTTAATGAAATCGTATTATATAAATATATATTTTCGTTTTTATTTTTTTAAAAAACTTTATAAATGTTTCCTTTTTATTATATATGTTATTTGGAAAAATTTAAAAGGAAACTAAATAAAAATTTCAATAATAGTATCTAAATGTAATTTTTTTTAATTCATTAAGGGTATCAGCGTAATCAACCATCGTGAGAGTTAACGTGAGCGCGACAGATAGGAAACTGACTTCTCAAATAATATTATAGAGATTGGCGGTTAGGTACAACAAATATGTTCACCATCTCCTCCTCCTCCGATCTCATCTCACTACCATTTTTTGTTTTGGTTTATGTAGACGCTCTCTCTCTCTCTCTCATTCTTCTTCTTCTTCGTCTATCACGCACATTAGGTTTGTAGAGAAAATCTCAATCGCTGCCTCTCCGCCAAATCTCAAGTTCCGTTGCTTCTTCTTCGTCGGGTCGGGTATGATTTTTCTTCCCCCCTCTCCCTCCTCTTTGATCTGATCATCGTTGGTTTCTTCCTTTTTCTAAACATAGCATCTTTTTTCCTAAATTCGTCTTTCGAAAGTGCATTTTCAAATCCAAATCGCTAGGCCTCCTTAAGATCCATATGATCTGAGTTCTGCCATTGGAGAGAGAGAGAGAGATAGATAGAGATATGATTAGATCGTCATCGTCGAACTGCGACAATGTGGTTTGATTTTCCGGGAAGCTGTATCCGCGAGGAATCGCTGAAACCAAAAAAAAAAAAAAAACGAACATATTAATTAAATAATGTATATAGAAATTCGCTTTTGAGTCGTCGTCGAGTTAGCCTTTGATGTGATGGCTCGATTCCGGTAACGCGAGAGCATTTCCGTTTCCTGAATACTCGCATCTGAATCGCTACCGTTCTTTTTGGATTTCGCTCTATTGTTATGGTTTGAATGCTTTGATTACATTTTGTTAGTGTTCCAATCATAGATTAAGAGATCTTGTTTTTGCTACTCCTCTCGAGCATCTAAAGCTTCATGGTTGAGTGATGATTCTGTGCTTTTTGATATACTCTATATCTCTCATCTCTCTGTTGACCATAGGGGGCTGAGAAAGAGAGAGAGAGTCCTGCTGCTGCAAGTGAAAGCTGTTTGAAGCTTGATTAGATTTAACCATTAATATGCCTCTCTTGGATATTCAACCACGAACTTTGAAGTTTCCAGGTAATTGTCAAAGCCACTCATTCTTACTTCACTTACAACACACTTTTGACCTCGTTAAGAATACAGTACGTCTCTGAATTCTCACCTCTTTCCTTCTGGTTTATGGGTCTCTTCTCTTGTAAGATGATGTTAAGGTGCTGAGTAACTTTCATATTACTTCTTCCTGCTTGTTTTTTTTTCTTTTTTTGTGTGGTGGTGTTATTCTGTGAAAGATGGAAGCGCTTAAAGGATATGCTTTTCAACTCATCGCTACTTGTCATTCTTTTAAGATTTAACGGCTTTCCTTTTTTTGTAGTTGATCTGAAGAAGCAGACTACCTGCATGGTACAGCTTACCAATACAACTGATCGTTATGTCGCGTTCAAGGTCTAACACACTTTTTTCTCCATCTTCTTCTCTGCTGGCGTCAGGATATATCTGATATCTTCCAATTTCCTAATTAATTTTTTTTTTCTCGGGATATAAGACAGCCACCTAAATTAACAATGATTTTGGTATTTTTGACAGGTCAAAACTACATCACCAAAGAAGTACTGTGTCCGTCCAAATGTTGGCGTTGTTGCACCAAATTCATCCTGTGAATTCTCTGGTATGCCCAGCTTCTTATATCCTTTTTGAACAATGCTTTAATTTCTTCTTGCCCATACATATCTTCGGTAGCTGGGATAAGTTGTTCGCATGATGTTATTGGCATGGGAAATGAACTAGAATGTTTATACTTGATTAGATTTGTCCTTTGTCGCTCAAAATTGAACAGCGTTTACACATTGTTTTAGAATCCTAATGTTTTCAGAGTTCACACTCTAGTTGTCCAAAAATGAAAATGTATCTTCTCTACCAGTTCAAATTATTTCACTACATGGAACCTGCGTTGTTGGAAAGCATTCGGAATTTATATTGGATGATAAATAGTCTCTTTTGCATTATTCAAGTTGAGTTAATGCTTTCGCTTAATCGAGTTATATGTTATTGCAGTCATTATGCAAGCTTTCAAAGAACCACCTCCAGATCTGGCTTGCAAAGATAAATTCTTAATCCAGAGTACTGCTGTGCCTGCGGACACAACTGATGAAGACATCACAGCTAGCATGGTAATCCTAAAAGCCTGTTATCTTGTATGTCAAGTATGTCTATACATTCATTCATTTATTCTTGGCAGTTCTCCAAAGCGGAAGGCAAACACATAGAGGAAAACAAACTGAGAGTCACTCTCGTGATGCCCTCCGACTCACCTGAACCATCTCCAGTTAAGGGGACACTGAAGCAGGAAGCAGTATTTGAAGATTCCATGCTCAAGGATGGGTTATATGGTCAATCAGAGACACTTCCTCCTCCACAATATGTAAGAAGAGTATTTAGCCCACTTCACAACCAAGTTTTTTTTTTGACATTTTAGTAAAATATATGAAGAGTATCAGCCAAGCAGCGCATGTAAATCTATACCACGAAGTCCATTTAAGCTTAGCCTATAATCACATTTACTGGGTTGCAGTAGTCAGTTTCTTATTCTTGTTTGTTTATTCTCATACTGTATTTGTCTAGGAGAGTGAGATTGTAAAGGAGCCTAGGATGGTTGGGCATGATGAGCTAAAGGCATCCTATGGTGCAAAGGAGTTGGTGCAACCAAAGGATTTTATTGAAGATGTGAATCCTGCTAATGACTTAAAGCCAACACGTACTTTGGATACTCCCACGAATATGGCCATGGAGAATCAAGGGTTTACTAATGGAATGACTTCAGCTAACGGTGTGACTTATCCTGATGAACCAAAGATGCTTGAGAAAAGAGATGGTCAGAAGATCAAAGCATCGGATGAACTTAAGTTGGTTAAAGACATTGAGGAGATGAAGCTGAAGGTCAATGCTCTTGAATCGAAGCTAAAACAGGTCTAGTTATCAAATTAAGAACTCCACAACTTGGGTGCTATCACTTTTAACGATGCTAAAGAGTTAAAGAATCTGGTGCAGGCTGATTCAACCATTTCGAAGCTAATGGAGGAGCGGTCCATAGGATCCCAACATAGAGAAAGCTTGCAACAAGAGCTGGTGAGAGTAGCTAGTACAATGCTGTTTCGTTTTAGTATCCGAGTAATAACAAAATCTTGTATTTATGTTGGTGATGCAGGCGGAAATGAGGACGAAGAAGATAGTGAAAGAAAAGCACATTGGGTTTCCTCTGCTGTTTGTATGCGTGGTGGCGTTCATCAACATTGTTCTCGGGTATAGTCTGCGCACTTGACTGCTCGGTCTCTCTTCTCTCTAGGCCACACATATCTTTAATATCTCATAGCAAGTGTGCAGTCAGAAAATAAGGATTCTTCTCGTTTTGATTTGTTTTGTTTTGTGGGAAAGAGCATGATATGATGATTTTCTCGAGGCACTTTAAATATGGATTAATATAGACTCTTGTATAGTTGGTTTGTTAGCTGACACAAATGGACATGTAATAATGATGATGATGATGATATGCTTTTGTTTCTTGGCTCTTTCACTTCCTAATCTGAAGGAGCCTACATGATCCAAGTTATTAACCGTTATTTTAAGACCTTGTAAGTTCTATTAATTACAAAAGGAAACAAATAAAAAAACATTTTGAGTTTGAAAAAAAAAATTCAAATCTTTTGAGCCGAGAAAGAGGCTCTCTTTACTAAGTGTCTGTCTGAATAAAAAATAATACCAACATTTCACGTTGGTAAGCTTTCTTCTTAGCCGCCAATTTTAATATATACAAACATGTAAGTAAGCTTTCATGATCTATCATCTCTTTGCTTTGGTTTCGGTTTGTTTGAGTCTAGGAGGAGAGTCAGAGCCACCACCACCACCAAGTGCTGCAGCTGCTGACTCCACATGCGTCAGAAGATACTCGTATATCTTCTTCCTCAATCCATCAATCGTTTCCTTTGAAACTTCTTGTAACCCTTGCCCATCTTCTTTTGACCCAATCTCGTCTAACCAATCATTCACACTCTTAAGCTGAGACAGCATCCCTGCTATCTGTCCGTTTTCAGACAGGTTCACAACGTCTGCTTCCAAGAATCTCTCTACAAAACCTAGAAACCAATCTTGAGACAGCATTTGCAACTTCTCTGCAAGATCAGTTGCCTCGTTAAGACCATTTCCTTTCACCCAATTTAGCGGTGGAGACTCCGATCCTCCTGCTGACGCGGTGGTCTTTTGGCTGCTGCTACTGTTCTCCCTGTGTTTACGGATCATGCCTTGTGCAACCAGTTTAGATCCGACCGTTGGCCTGTTTTGGCCATTTCCACGGGTTTTACTGCCCTGGCTCTCGAGTATGATCACTGGTTTGCTCTTGGATGCGGCTGGTTTGCTGGAGTAGACCGAGAAGGCTGATAAGTTAGTGACCAACGCAGCTTGGACCCAAGAAGCTGCTAGTTTCTGCTTCTCCGAAGCAGCTTTTACAGCCTCCTCAGATCTGTTTTCTTCATGTTCTGAGGAAGATGTTGAAGACACTAATCTAGACAGTGACTCGGTTACTATCTGAGCGTTCTTCAAACTAGTATGAAGCTTCAAGAACTGCTCAACTACCGGTAATGGATCATCTTCCTTAGCCGTTGACATAAGATCGTTGTACATACTACAAAATGGAGAAGCAGGATAAAGTTTAGAAAGCAACTAAAAGGCAGCCAAAACTAAACTCATAGACAGAAACATATGTGGAATTTTTAGAGATTAACAACGCACATGAGGCATTGAAGTAGGCTCTCGGAAGCAGAGGCTTCTTGCATGGCCTCTATTGCAACAACTTGAGCAGCATCTCTATGCCTCAAGACCTCCTGCAAAATATTCACATCAGTAAAGATGTATATGCTAACATAGATGCATATGTTACATCAATACCTGTCCTAGTCTAGAAAGAGATGAAGGGAGTGAGCTCCATTGGATACTAGCAGCAGCTAATCTTTTACTATTAACAGGGACTTTGACCAAACTCCCAGGCAATCCATTCTCTGCACTAGATTTCTTGTCTACGGTTGTAGACTTAGGCTTACTCGTTTTGTCTTTGGTGTCCACTGTTCCTGTTGTCTCAACCTTCTTGGTTGGTTGAGTCTTACTGTGCTCCTTTGTTGCAAATACATTTGCCCTTTCTTGTTTGCTTGGTAACTTCTCACTAGATGTGCTTTTCCTCGGTGCCTAAAACCAAGATTGTAAAAGTTATATTCAGACAAAATGTATGATACAAACCCAGTTTGTTCAGAAGAGAGCTTACTGATAAACTCCTGGAATCAGGGGTTGAATCACGTTTGGTAAGCTTCATCAGTCTTGAGCTATCTGAAGCTCTGATATCTAAACTCCCTTCCCAGCTTTTCCTCAAGGCCTTAGCTCCAAACTCAATCCCTTGCACAAAGTTCTTAATCAGAGGAAGCTTTTTACCAACACTAGGACTCTCCACTTTAAGAAGAAACCGCCCCTTGTCCGGTTTCACAACCTGTTGCTGCTTAATACCATTTGCAAACTTTGCAAAAGAAGTAGGCAGAGAGTAACAGCTAGTGGGGGAGGAAGGAATTGACTTTGAAGTCTTCACCTTCCCCAAGGGTTCCTTTCTTACATCCAAACTCAAATTCGACTTGGATCTGGACAGAGCAGAAGGCTTCTTACTCTCACAAGACTCATCCTTAACTCTGTTTCCTGCTGGTCTCTCAGTCCCATTAGGAGCAACCACTCCTCCTTTAGCAGTTGCCTTAACTCTCTCTTTCGGTTTCTTACCCTTGTCACCACCACCACTGAGGAAGCCTAGTGGGTGAGTAGCTACAATATCTTCAGGAGTGCCAAGACAAGGATGCCTACCGGGAACAGGCCTAACACCACACAGAACCGGTACAGGGGAAGAAGACTCAACTCTATCAACATGAATAAACTGACCTAGCTGGAGCTTATCACTAAGAATCAAATCATCATGCTCATCAGGGAGAGAGACATAAGTGGCGTGAGATGAATCAGAGACTTTGAGGTAAAAGCCTTTGTTTTGGAAAAGCTCACCACCGGCTAGAGCAGGGACGATGCTAATGACTTGTAAGAGAGATGACCTGTGTTCTCCTGCGATTTTGACGTCGGTGTTCATGTGCTGGAGAAGCTTGAGTAATACGCCAGGGACTAGATTCGCCATCACTGAACGGATCTTAACAGGGGGAGAAGAGGTTAGATCTCAGAGAAGCAATATTGGTTGTAACGAGAATCCAACAGATGATTACAAACTGCAAACGCAGAGAGACAACTAATTAATATCATGGCCTCAGAGAGAGAGAGAGAGAAGAGCACAGAGACAAATGATTAATTAAATAAAATACTATATAATAGAGAGAGTACAGGTAGGAGGAATGTGAAAATAATGTGATACTGTTGTGTTGTGTCTTGTAGTACAAACACAGACACAACACACTCTCTCCCTATCTTTGGTTTTAAGACTGAGCCGTAAAGTTAAAGAAGCAAGTGACGGGTCAGACTCGGATTCAGAGAGATGCAGAAAAAGAAAAAGATAGGCTAGATTCATGTGTTGTGGGCCTTGTTGTGGCATATGTGGATGTAATATCTTATGTTTTCTTTACCATGAATGCATAATGTTTTTCTTTTTTTGATCAACTTTTTTTTTTGATCAACTTTTTTTTTGATCAACTTTTTTTTTTCTAATGCATAAATTGTTTATAAAAGATAAAGTTTTATATTAATAATATATTTTTTATTACGTAAAATAAACTTGAAAATATTCATATATACATAAGACAATGGGGGTGATTGGTTCGGTTGCAACTGTAGAAAATTTACTGTAGGATTTAAGTTGTAGAATTTTTTAATTTAGCTTTAAGTGATGTAGCTTTAAAATTTATTACTACAGCAATATATTTTCTACAACCAAAAAAATAGAGCTTTAGAAAATAAGGTAATTACAACCATTTTCTCTACATTTTTGCTGTAGCTTTAAAAATCAATATAAAGCATGATTGGTGATTCTAAAGGTTGTAGGTAAAAATTAAAGCTAAAACTATCTCCTACAACCCAACCAATCACACTCAATATACATGAATTTATATTTTTTAAAAATATTATGATGCAAAATATTTTTGGATAACATAATATAGAATCTTTTTTAGATAATGATGATTATCAAATTAATAAAATTTATTTTAAATTTATGAGTAATTATATATTAACAAATTTAATCTGATTATTTTTAAGAGTAATAAAAACTGTAAGCACTATAACTTAAAAATGAAAATAAAAAATCATTTTACAAATAATAGTATACATATTTTTGAATTCTGTGCCAATGTTTCAGTAATTATCACAATGAGTGATTTTGATTGTTAGAAGAAATTTATCTTAAAAGATAGATAATCTATCTTATTAAAACAGAAACATTCTGTTGGACCTAACATTTATTTTGTAAGTTTTTAAATTAAATATCCCTTTATACTTTATAGTTAAACCTAAATTAAATCACTAATCTTCCTTTCTTTATACTACTATTCATGTTTCCAAACAATATACTTATTTCTTTATACTACTATCAATGTTTCCAAACAATAAATTTTTATGCTACTATCAATGTTTCCAAAAAATACAATAATTAATCTTAGTTATTTTATATCTATCATTTTTTCTTTAAAATTTTGTAGAAACGTCATAATTTCATAAATTGCAAAATAATGAACTTTAAAATTTGGATTATAAGATTACAAATTATGAAACTATTACAATTTAAATCAAATTAGATTATATATCGGTCATCCAACAGTTCAATCGGTTAATCTCGGATTTTAATGATTATTTTAATATGAATATTTTTAAAACCTAAATTGAATTGTCAGATCTCGGATTAACCGGTATAATCACAATCGGGTTGAATTAAAAAAAACACTGATTTAAATGCAAAAATATTTTAAATACACACTCTTTAAAAGTTACCAAAATATTTGTTAAGTTATTAGTGAAATTTTTCATTGTAAAATATTCCGCGCTTCTAAAGCGCGGGTCAAAATCTAGTTCATTTTAAAGGAGAGAACTCATACTCACATCACCTGGACTCGGATGTAAATGCCCTTCACTACTTCTTGAACAGAAATAACAATTCCAAAGAAAACAATATGAGGACTGGTGTTGAATAAATAAAATCTACTTTCCGTTCAAGAAGTAGTGAAGGGCACTTACATCCGAGTCCAGGTGATGTGAGTATGAGTTCTATTTTTTTTTTTTTTTTTTTTTTTTTTTTGAGTATGAGTTCTCTCCTTTAAGCCTGCTACCAATTGCCAAAACACAGTTAAAAAAAGAAGAAGAAGATATGCCTATGTGCTTACAAATATAAAGGCTATGATGAATATGCATCTAGTATAGAGAACACTGTGCTAGACCTCAACCATAAATTGTACCTACCTCCGTAGAGGTTGATCTGGTGGTTTTCGTTGTTAAAAAACTTGAGCAGGATAATTGATTTTAGAATTACAGGCCATATCACCAGCGAGCATTAGAATGATGCGTTATATAGCTTTCACACCTATACAGGGAGAGTGTATTGGCCATGTGCCAGGTAGTTAAACCTGGGAAACAGTAATCACAGCAGCAATATATCAAAGTTACTTACTATGGTAAGAAGGATTTCAACTCCATAACCTATCTATCCACATTGTCATTTGGATTATAAGATTATAAGATTACAAATTATGAAACTATTACAATTTAAATCAAATTAGATTATATATCGGTCATCCAACAGTTCAATCGGTTAATCTCGGATTTTAATGATTATTTTAATATGAATATTTTTAAAACCTAAATTGAATTGTCAGATCTCGGATTAACCGGTATAATCACAATCGGGTTGAATTAAAAAAACACTGATTTAAATGCAAAAATATTTTAAATACACACTCTTAAAAGTTACCAAAATATTTGTTAAATTATTAGTGAAATTTTTCATTGTAAAATATTCCGCGCTTCTAAAGCGCGGGTCAAAATCTAGTTCATTTTAAAGGAGAGAACTCATACTCACATCACCTGGACTCGGATGTAAATGCCCTTCACTACTTCTTGAACAGAAATAACAATTCCAAAGAAAACAATATGAGGACTGGTGTTGAATAAATAAAATCTACTTTCCGTTCAAGAAGTAGTGAAGGGCACTTACATCCGAGTCCAGGTGATGTGAGTATGAGTTCTTTTTTTTTTTTTTTTTTTTTTTTTTTTTGAGTATGAGTTCTCTCCTTTAAGCCTGCTACCAATTGCCAAAACACAGTTAAAAAAAGAAGAAGAAGATATGCCTATGTGCTTACAAATATAAAGGCTATGATGAATATGCATCTAGTATAGAGAACACTGTGCTAGACCTCAACCATAAATTGTACCTACCTCCGTAGAGGTTGATCTGGTGGTTTTCGTTGTTAAAAAACTTGAGCAGGATAATTGATTTTAGAATTACAGGCCATATCACCAGCGAGCATTAGAATGATGCGTTATATAGCTTTCACACCTATACAGGGAGAGTGTATTGGCCATGTGCCAGGTAGTTAAACCTGGGAAACAGTAATCACAGCAGCAATATATCAAAGTTACTTACTATGGTAAGAAGGATTTCAACTCCATAACCTATCTATCCACATTGTCATTTGTGAAATCAATGTTCATGAAAGTGAGGAACAATAAACTCAATAGTTGTTTACTGGACATTAGTTGCCTTTGATCAATAATACACACTAATGTTTGGTTTGATTGGTAACACAAATCAAACAACATAATTACATTTTACAATAGAACACCATCAATAAAATCGGATTATATTATTATTGGAATGATGATTTTGATGGAAAAGCTTTGGCTTCTGATCGATGAGCCAAAATATAATAAACCACAGCATCGCGGCTTTTTTCTATAACAAATACACCCAACACAATATAATATATAGTTAAGTGATTTCATTTACATTCCTCAAATCTACGCTGTTGAGGCACATAATTGTATATGATCAACCGGGTCTTTCGTATATTCACAGTTGGAAACTACTGTGGTGAAGGAAGCACGAGCCTGTTCAAAGGCTTCAGCACTTCAGTCAGCTGAGCAAAGGACGGCCTCAGATTCGGATCCCTGCCCAAAAGAAAAAAAAGAGAGTACATTTGTCACATCTGTCGAAGATTCTCTCAGAATGTTTTTGAGTTCGGTTTCCACTACTTACGTTTGCCAACATTCCAAGATGATCCTTCCCACCACAGGATCAAGTTCCTTTGGTATCTCCAGCCTACGATTCTGGAAACCAACCGCTCCTACTACTTGCATTGGGTTCATTCCTCTCCATGGCAATCTCAATGTTGCTAGTTCCCATAGAATCACTCCAAAGCTGTACACATCACACCTGCGGGCAAAAGAAGCCACCATGTTTTTGTATAACATTCTCCTTGGGAAATGGTGAAAAGTAAGAAGAACCAACTGAGCTCTAAGCTACTTACTTTTCATTTGAGGGCTCATTGCGTAGAACCTCTGGAGCCATCCATTCGGGCTAGCATAATTAAAAAAAAATGCTACTCATCAGAAAATGATCCACACACCAGATTACGAGCTGGAAATTGCATGTCTACCAAAACATAGTGGGATAAAAGAGTTGTGTATTCTCACCGTTCCAGCGGTTGATTTTGAGGACAAGAAAGTATTGTGCTTTAAGCGAGACAACCCAAAATCACCGACCTGCAAGTTTTGTGAGATAAAAAGAAAACACAACTCAAATCATTCAACACCAGCAAACAAGCAAATTAGTTAATCAGGTTAATAAATAGCGTTTACGCACCTTAACATTCCAGTTGTTATCAACCAAAAGGTTTGGTGTTTTCAAATCACGATGAACAATTGTTGGTGTGCTGGTGTGCAAGCAATTCATCCCCATTGCCTGAAAAATTAACAGTGGCCTAACATTCAGTGACTATATTCAAGGAATAAGCTTAAGGGGGATTGGAACATGATAAATGGGTCTATTTTTTACCACATCAAGGGCCATTTTAATCCGGCGCCGCTCGTCAATCTGAGACTTGGGCCGATGAAGGATGCGATACAAGCTTCCTCTGTAATAAAAATAAATAAATAAATATAGAGGCTCAAAAGTCTCTGATGCAATAGATATGCATAGCAAGCCGATGGAACGAACCTTGGCAAAAACTCTGTAACGATGGAAAGGTTCGGAGGACGAGTAACCGCCCCAAGGAAGAAAACAACATTTGGATGTCGTAATCTTCGCATAATGCGTACCTTCATATAAGCAAATTTTAATAATAAGAGCGGCAAATATATATATGCTGCTACAGCATAGGCCACTATGGTTTAACTAAGAAGATAAATTGGTAGTCTCCTCCAGCAGAAAACCTGACTTAAACAGTTAAACTTTGAGAATTTTATGAACAAGACTCGATAGTTCTCTTGCTATTATGGATTCTACACCGTTCTGCCTACATTTTGAGGAGTTATGTAACAAACATGAAAAATAGATTACAAAAAATTTAGTATTGACGATTTGATTACACTACCCAGATACTAAGGTTAAGAAGTGAGATAATCAACTAAGGTAAGCTATTTCTTTCCCTGATTGGCCATCTTGTGACGAGGTGTTTTCCCCTAATTTAGTATCGTAAGCACTAGCGGTTAAGAATACTAATAAACAAATGCAAGGGAACTTATGCCTTACTTCTCTTCTGAACTCGGCCAAAGCAGCACCTGAGAAGTCCTGGTCCAAAAATTTCTTGACAGCAACTTCCTATATTCAACCACAACAAAGACGCAGAAAACTAAAGTTGAAGCCCTTCACTTCTCTAATTAAAGATGAGATAATACCGCACAGGCAGAGCTATTTTAAATAAGAAACATTATTAAAGCTAAACAAACTAATAAGACAACAGCAAATACTGATGAGATAGCACTAGACGATGCCATAGATGCTCCTGATGAATTGGTGATCAAACAAGCTTATCTAAAAAGGTACTTTTCAAGCACTACTCACTTAAAGAACAAAATCACTACTTTGAGTGTTCAAAAGACCACACATCCATCTAGACGCTAGCTGTTTGAAGTCATGTCATTTAACACACTCTTAAATCTTCCAGACAGTAACAAGTTTGAACTAACTTAGATAAAGTATGGAAAAAAAACAGCCACAAGTTAATAAAATAGTAATCTTATGAAGTTAAACGTGAGGTTCTGCAAAAACTAACCGTTCCATTCCGGTCAGCATTATAGACCTCCCCGTAGGATCCTAACCAAAACAAGATAAGCATTAGAACATGGCTATACGTTACCTGAAGTATTATGACATAGCTATCCCTATCAATAAGCAAGAGTGGATAGTAGACAGGGGCTATGCTGCAAAAACATTCTCCTAATAGATAGTAACTAATATCTAGCTATTCCGAAAAGCTAGACTATATTTTGAACGTTTAAGAAAATAAATGGAAGGCCTCATTACCTAATCCTATTCTCTCCCCAATCACAAGATCCTTCCAAGGGATTTCACAATCACCAACATCAGCATCATCAAGAACTTGAGGATCATTCCGGTAGGATGTAGAATCAAGAGAGGAACTTGTACTTTCATGATCCTTCAGCCTCGGATCAGACCCAGTAGATATGTCATCACTCGTGTACTTTCTATGATCTTCAACGTTAGATTCATCCTTTTGGTATCCATGTACCCCAACAAAAGCATTAGGCTGGTGATCTAGTTCACTGTTGGTGTTTCTATTCATATCCTCTACCATACTTGGTGTGAGCTGATTTCCAGTGGAAGTGAAGGGTGGTGGTGCAGCAACTGGTGGCACAAAAGTCGCATTGTTTCTGCCAGGCAAATTTGACGAAACCGCTACACCAGAGCTTGAGGTAGCGTATGAGGAATTATTGTTGCCATAACGAGGATCACGGTGGAGTTTCGGTAGAATATTCTCTTTTCGCTTTGGGGCTTCATTGCAACTGTAATTTTTCCACATCATTGGTGCAGGAGACTTACCAACCAGAGGATTATTTTTTGGTTGATGAAAATCATCAACATTATTCAAACCTGATTTAGTTGGCATGAACAGCTTGTCGGTTCCCTTATTCTGAAACGGGTTAAGGTCTGCGAAAAGGTTTTTTGGGTCTTCCTCAGTGTTCTGATTGTATGGAACTATATTCACGTTTGTTCTTGCACTATCATTTATGGCTCCTCGACTTCCCTTTGCAACTGTATTCAAGGAAATATTCTCCAACTGGCTCGAACTAGTTACGCTAGAAGGTGAAGCTCTCAAATCTGTATTCCTGATTCCAGACTCTGGCTTTCTATCCGAAGAAGAATTATTGTCAGCTATAGAACTCTGACTACTGCCTTCACCTTCTGAAAGCTTTGGCGCTGAGTGCCGAAAGTCATTTGACAACTGAGCAGTGGGAAGTTTGTTTCCATGTGAGTTATTTGGCTCAATTGAAATATCGGCAGGTATAAGCGTCCCAGGATCTGTCATAAGATCGACCAAGTACTCTCTGAAAGGAGGTAAGATATGTTACACATTCGCAACAAAAAATATTACTGGATGAGAAGAATAAGAAAGAACCTATTATCTTCAAGTCTTATCGTGTTCACAGCATCATCCTCGTTCCCAGTGTAATGGCTACCTTTCACCAACCTACAAGGTAACTGCACACTATCTGCCAAAACCTACATTGGGAGAAGTAAACTGCCCACAGATTAATTTCTATCAAGCAAGATAAATGAGCTTAAGCAGCAACGGCATCTGCTTAGGTGCGAAGAAAAAATTTGTACATGTCTCATTCAAACAAGGCAGAAGGAAATCAATAAACTCAGGTTTACTAAGCAGAAGCAAGCTGAGATTAACGCACCACATATACTATCAGTCACTGGTAGGCCAGATTTCAATGCAAGAGGTTGAAACTCAATGAAATAAAAAGGGTATCTACAACAAACCTTCTGATAGTCAATTCACATCACAAGTTTATTTGCTGTGAAAAAAGTATATCTATATGTAACAAACCATCTCAAAAAGTTACACTTATATAAATTATTTATGTGTGTTATATGTCTTGAGTGCTTAAGCATGGCCTAAGCGTAATGATGTTATATATCTAATCGTGTTATATAAACTTCTATTCATACTTTATGACCAAAAACAAAACAAACTAAATCCAGGAAGAGGCGTTTGGAAGATAACCTTGAAAAGCAGAGCACGATGCCTGGAGAGACCAATATTCACAAATCCAAGAGGGAATACACAAGTGTTCAACGCAGCCTTGTACTCGCTGCTTTTCTCAGTCCACCTCGCCAATACAATACTAGAATCCTCCGCAGATCCACCCATATGCCCTGTGACAAGCTCAGCCAGCCTCTCTACCAGCACGTTAACACTAGTAGAACGACAATCCTGCGAAATGCATTGTGCAATCTGCAGCAACTCGTCCAGAGAAGTATCAACGGGACGATTCACAACCACAGCTTCGAATCCACGTGTCCCTCGATTGCTTTCGAGATCTTCTAACGACGGCATATCTCCCTGCTTCCCTGAGTCTGTGGAGAGACTGTAAACGTCGTAGAAACCATCGACGATCTTCTCCTCGTAGTCAAGCACACCATATTCCTAAGGAAGAAGCATTTTAATTAAATACATGTTACTCTCAGTGCAAAGCGTTTCCCTAGAGAAAGACGACTCACCCAGTACTGTCTCGATAGCCTCTGCGCGATAACCTCCGACGAGTCCCTCCTTGGATCCATCCGATGATGGCTCCCTAAGCTCAGAAGCGTCGCGGCTCGGATCTGATGCTTCTCCGGATCCTCGCCGGAGTGAGAGTGAGAGTTCGACGCGCTGATCGCTAGGGCTAGCTGGACTTGGTACTCCTCCTCTGACGATATGTAATCGGAGCGGTTCGTGGCGGAGACTGGAGAGGGAGAGGTCGCCGAAGATGCGGTTCCGCTCGCCGGAATCGCCTCCGTTGAGGCTGGTTGAGGATTATTCGCGGCGGTTTGTGTCCGGTTCTGATCCGACGGCGGTGGAGATGCATCGTTGATCCGATTCTGATCCTGGTTGCCGCCTCTGTGTAGCTTCTTGAAGATGTGCTTCATCGTTCGCCGTGAGATTGTTCGATTTGGTGAGGGAAGTGAAAAGGGACGGACGACGGAGACTTGGCCGGCGAGGAAAAGGGAGGGAGGGAGGGACTGTTGATTTACGAATATGCCACTGTGTTGACCTTGTTCTTAAATTATCCAATGACGAAGAAGCGAAAGAGGGAATGTGACACGTGGCATCCGGACCCACACGCTGGAAACTTTTTACGCGGCTAAAAGGGTAGAGAAGTGTAAATAAATATGAGAATTTTCCTACATACTATAAAAGAAAAATTAAAGAAAATATTTCTTTTCTTCAAATATTTCCCTGAAATCCTAAACACCATGCTAATTCAGTTAGATGATTTTTTAGAAAACATATTTTTTTAAAAATATTCTCTGTTTTTATTATCTAAGTATAAAAAACCAGTTGAGTTTATTGAATTACTATAAGTATTAATTTAAATAATAGTAAAATGACATATAATAATATTAATTTTTTCAATATACGTGACAACATAAGCAACTAACTTCAGGGAAATATTTGTTTGATACATCAAATTTCTTCATCTTCGTATTGATGTTAGATCAAAATATGTTTTATAGTTTCGAATTATGTTTTCGAATTATGTTTTCAAATTCGAACCCTTTCTAGTTTTTCTAAAATGATAATTCCTAGTTTTTTAAATAATCTTTTTGAAATTCGAAAAAATGCTTTTTAAACTATTTTTAAAAAACATATTTTCACTTACGTACAAGATCATCTCAATGGATGTGTTATCTCGTGATCTGCTAGACTTCTATCGAAAGGAGGTAAAGAAGTTCAAATAAAATCAGTGGTGCAAGTTGTGCCGACATACAGTATGTCGTGCTACTTGCTTCCACAAGACATTGTAGAAAAACTAAAGAGTGCAATCTCAAACTTCTGGTGGAGTTCGAGCCAAAACAATTGTGGCTTATATTGGATTGCATGGGACAAGATTTGTGTTCCACATGACCAGGGTGGACTCCGGTTCTTAGATTTACATGATTTCAATATTGCCTTACTAGCAAAACAACTCTGGAGATTGATACAGTTCCCAAACTCTCTCCTCGCCCGAGTTTTGAGTGGACGATACTATAACCGATCAAGCCCTTTGGAAGAGCGTAATGTTTACTCACCCTCCTATGGTTGGCGTAGCTCATGGTAGCTAAACCGCTACTGAAATCGGGTCTCCGAAAGACTATTGGAGCAGGACAAAACACATGTGTTTGGACGGAGCCTTGGATTCCGGATAGAGATGCTCGCCCCCCGAGACCATCTGATCGAGTTACTTATAGACACCCTAAACTCCTTGTTAACTCCTTCATTAGACGTGATACAAGAGATTGGGATACTAACCTTTTGATAGATTACTTCCACCCCGAGGACATTCCGCTTATCCTTAAACTGCGACCAAGTAATACATGGTCTATGGATGGGTATGCATGGAACTATACAAAGTCAAGAGTTTGCTCAGTAAAATCAGGATATAAACGATTACAAGAGACCAAACTGTGCAATGCAGAAGTACAGATTGTACAAGCAAGTATCACTGGTTTACAGAGCCATGTGTGGAGTATCCCTGCTCCTGGGAAGCTGAGACATTTTATGTGGCAAACTTTGACAGGATGTATTGCGACGACTGAGAGACTTGCCTATAGACACATGGGTACCGATAGGAGCTGTCCTAGATGCGGTTACCCTGAGGAAACCATTAACCACCTTCTTTTCGAATGCCCTCCCGCCCTTAAGGTGTGGGCTTTATCGGACAATCCGCCCCTTCCGGGTTACTTCCCGAGTACCTCTGTTTATCAAAGCATGAATTTCCTCTTTTGGAAAAAGAAAAACGTGGCCTTTATGGAACCACCTATTGAGACCTTCTCATGGATTCTATGGTACATTTGGAAGGCACGCAATGATAAATTTTACAATGGAAAGGAGATATCACCAATTGACACCTTGATATCTTGCATATTTGCATTGTTTTAGCTATTCATTCATAAGCATTTGCATCATATAGATTAGAATTTAGACATGTTTAGGTTGCATTTGGCATACATATGTCTCTATCAGGTATTGGAACACCACATGGAATTCTTGGAGACATTTGGAAGAAATGTGATCAAAAAGGGGGTGAAAGATGAGCATGGATGGAGGCCTTAGAGAAATCTTCTGTTGCTAAGATTTTGTGGGGACACAGGAAATTGAGTTAGCTTTCTAATGGAAGTGGTTTCAAGTCATTTGGAGATGTAATGTAGGAGTTATGATCAATTTACTAGAGGCATATCCATCCTGGTCGAGAACCGCAGAGTGACCTTCTGGAGCGACCCCCTAAGGTAGCTCCCAACCAGAGCGACCTACCTAAGTAGCTCGCGTTTTCATCGCCCGAAGACACAAAAATGGAGGCTGGAGCGACCTCTCAGAGCGACCCCCCAAGGTCGCTCCCAACCCCAGAGCGACCTCCTGGAGTGACCCTCTGAGGTCGCTCCGCGTTATCTGCTGCACAATTTTATTATTTTTCAAGGACCTTTTTGCAATTGTTGTGCACGTTTTTGCACTTGGAAAACCTAATGTTTAAGTACTATGTAGCCACCATTTGGCAGATGATCTTTTTATCTATTGGAATACACAAAACTCTCTCAAGAAAAGTTCTCTTTTGGATTTGATTGTTCTTGTGTTCTTGTGAGTTTCTCTTCTAATTCTCTATATGATTCATCTGAAATCCACCATGGGTTTAAGAGGAATCATGGAGATTAGTGAGTAATCCACTTTTGGATTCATGGGTTAGGGAGATTTAGGGTGATTAGGTTAGTTCTAAGATGTGTTATGTGTAAATCATACTTGTTCCTTGCATAGTAGAGTGATCTTAATGCATCATTTGAGTAGGCCACTCAAAGGGTGATCTCTAGGCATTTTCCACCCAAAAGGTGTTTGATGAAATGCCTGAGTCAACTCTCCTAGGCTCTTAGTGTACTTTGCCAAAGATATTTGTTGTTAAAGATGCTAAGATAGCTAATAGACTTGTTAGTAATGATTGCTTGCATGTTATTCAACCAAAGACATTTGATGTTTGAGACATGTTAGCAAATGAGCATTCATCTAGACATAGAGCTTGCTTAGAATTGTGTCTAGGCTTAAGGTTAATAGTTTGATTGATTCATTTGTCGTCCTTAGTTCGAAACTTGATCACCCAAGGTCTGAATTCCCTATACCCATGAGTTCTCCTTTCCAATATCTTAAAAGTATCATTTCTGTTACTTGCATTCTAGTTTTAGTTTAAAAACCATCAAATTCACTGATTGCACTTAGATTACGCAAATACTTGCATTCTCTCTGCATTTGAATCCCTCAGAACTGGTTCGACAACTTACTTCCACTATACTATCATTTGACTTAGGAGCCTCAAAACTCTTAACATCAAATTGGTGCCGTTGCCAAATTCTGAGTTTGATTTGAACATTGAGATTTAGTCATTTGCTTGAGACTAAGTCACTTTTATTTTTGTAACTTACTGATTCTCTTCTTCGCATCTTTGTGATTTTCAGGTGTATGAACTTGAGGAGCAAAGGTACATCAAACCTTGTTCCAAGAGCCGCAGACATCAGAGCTTTAGAGAGAGAGTGCTAGAAAAAGAAGAGAAGAAGAGCAACAAGCTCAACTGCAGACACTGGAAGCTGCAATGGAAGAACAACAAAATCCTCAGAACCCCAATGGAGTCAACAATCTTCCACCCCAAGGGGCACAACAGCGAGCAGCTCGCCCCATTGGCACTTATGACCGCCCTAACATCCATGGTCCTAGACTGGGAATCCGAGTCCCGACTGTGGCTGCTAACAACTTTGAGATCAAGTCAGGGCTGCTCAACTGCATAGAGAACAACAAGTATCATGGTCCGGTTGTGGAGGACCCATTTGATCACTTGGATAAGTTTGACAGCTACTGTGGTATGTCAAAGACTAATGGTGTGTCAGAGGATGCTTTAAAGCTCAAGCTATTCCCTTTCTCTTTGGGGAATAAGGCACGTCAATGGGAGAAGTCTCTACCAAGTGACTCCATCACCACTTGGGAAGACTGCAAAAGGGCATTCTTGGAGAAGTTCTTCTCTACCTCAAGAACTGCTAAGTTGAGGAATGAGATCTCCAGCTTCCAACAGAAGAACTTGGAAGGATTCAGTGAAGCTTGGGAGATATTCAATGGTTACCAAGCTCAGTGCCCACACCATGGATTCTCTAAGGAGAGCTTGCTGAGCACATTCTACAGAGGTGTTCTTCCTAAGTACAGAGCCAGACTGGATACAACTAGCAATGGGTTCTTTTTGGGGAGAACTGAGGAAGAGACAGAGGCTCTGGTTGACAACATGGTTAAGAGTGATGCAGTCTACAGTGGAGACCATGACAGAAGCAGCAGAGGTGATGACAATCAAACAAGGAATGAGATAAAGGCTCTTCAGGAGAAGATTGACAAACTCATTGCTGATAAGGCCACACAAGCGCAGGTGAACTTTGTTGGCAACCCAAGCCAGGAGATACCTCCTACTGTCAATGAGGTTGAGGGTTTGGAAGGGCAAGAAGAATTGTGTTTCATCAACAGTAATGGTAGCTGGTACAAGAAGGAACCCAACTTTCAGTACAACAACTACCAACAGAAGCCCTATTCAAACAACCAGCAGAGTGGTTATCAGCCTCGAAACAACCAGCAGAGCAACTATCAGCCTCAGCAAAACTCCTCTCCTAGCTCCTCCGTCCCTCAACAGAGCAGCACTGATGCCTTACTGAAACAGATCTTGGAGTCTCAGACTCGAAGTGAGAACATGTGGGCTATGAGCTGAAGAACCTTCACTCCAAGATTGATGGGAGCTACAATGAGCTCAACAACAAATTCACCCACCTCGCTTCTTCTGTCAAGAATTTGGAGACTCAGTTTGCTTCCATGAGCACCCACCAGAATCGCCAGCCAGGATCTCTACCTGGAAAATCTGATCAAAACCCCAAGGAAGCAAAAGCTGTCACACTCAGGAGTGGTAAGCAGTTACCTCCTAGAACCCTCACCAAGGATGCTGAGAAACAAGGTGAGGAGGTAGCCATCAATCTAGATGATGAAGTGGTCATTGTTGATGAGAAGACAGATGATGAGATCTTGGAGAAGATTGAGAAAGATAAGGGTAAAGGAAAGGTTGGAGAAGAGAAAAAGACAACAAAAGATGGTGAATTTACTGCTCCAGCAGGTGAGAGCTCTTCTGTCCCTCCTCCTTATGAACCAAAGCTTCCATTCCCTGGTAGATTCAAGAAGCAGCTGCTACAGAAGTACAAGGCTTTGTTTGAGAAGCAGATGAGTGAAGCTCAGGTTACAATGCCCATCATTGATGTTTTCATGCTGATTCCTCAATACAGCAAGTTCCTGAAAGATGATGTAGCTGCTAAGAAGAAGGAGATGGAGGGCATTATGGTTCTAAGTCATGAGTGCAATGCCATCATTCAGAGGCTTGATGCTCCAGAGAAGCTAGAGGATCCAGGATGCTTCACACTACCTTGTGCTCTTGGACCTATGGTATTTGAAAAATGTCTCTGCGATTTGGGAGCTAGTGTCAGCTTGATGCCTTTGTCTGTGGCAAAGAAGCTTGGCTTCACTCAATACAAGAAGTGTAGACTCTCTCTGGTGTTGGCTGATCGATCAGTGAAGTACCCTGTGGGCATCCTAGAGAACCTCCCTGTGAAGATTGGAAGGTATGAGATACCTACAGATTTTGTGGTGCTTGAAATGGGTGAGGAGTCTCAAGACCCATTGATTCTTGGAAGGCCATTCTTAGCTACAGCAGGAGCTATTGTGAATGTGAAGGAAGGGAAGATCGACCTCCATTTGGGCAAGGAGAACATCCTCCACTTTGACATCAAGGAGAAGATGAGGAACCCCACTGTATTTGGACAAGCCTTCACCATTGAAGAGTTGAATCTTTCTCCTGCTGATGATCACTTTGATGAGCTACCACCTGAGGAAGATGGGGTGTCAACTCCACTTTCTACACCTAGTCCAGCCTGATCCAAAAGAGGCAAAGTCAAACTAGAGACTTAAAACAAGCTCACTTGGGAGGAAGTCCCATGAGTATCCTTGTATATATTGCATTAGTATTTGCATTATCATTTTATTGCATAAAACAATGGGAAAGTGAAGTTGTGTGTAGGTATTGAGCAGAAAATCGAACACCAGAGCGATCTCATCGCAGCAACACCTCTAGGTCGCTCCACCTGGGAGCGACATGTCCAGAGCGAGATGCCGAGGTCGCTCGCATCACACGCGAGTGGAAACACAGAAACCGACCTCAGAGCGATCTTCTCACAGCGACATACCAAAGTCGCTCCAGCTGGGAGCCACCTGTCGCAGCGACGTTCACACCTCGCTCCACGGAAGGTAACACACAATCCCACTTTTCTTTGTATTTCACATTTCCATTGGGTACCTCACTCACACAGAGACTGTGTGATTTAAGTGTGGGGGAGGTACCAAGTATTTGATCATGTTTGTTTTCATGATTTTGAGTCTCATGCATTGCATATTACATTCTTATTTGCATAGAAAAATCCAAAAAAATAATAAAAAAAAAATTTTGAAAAACACAAAAAGAATCATTTAGTTGCATCATTTGCATTTTTAGGATTGAGTCTAGAAGCATATATGTTGCATTCATGCATTAGGGGGATTTCAACCTTGTAAAGAGCTCATGCTAAGTACTGAATTTGTTGACCTTTGTAATCATGACAAGTAGCTTGAGCACCCTTTGGAAAGCTTGTAAAATTCGCGCCTTGAATGCTCCTCTTGAAACTCATTTGACTGTTGATACTCTCTCTCTCTTTGAAGCAAGCTCCTGTTTTAATGTCTCTTGCATATGGTCCCTTGTGTACTAAGTCATGGATATACACACTTGAGTTGTCCCATCTGTTTTACCAATCTTTTTGACAAACTCAAGTGGTACTCCACTCCCAAAACCCATACCTCATTTTTAAACCATCATTAGTTGTTGAGTGAGGCCTCTTTGGAAAGCTTTACATGTGCATAATGTTGAGAGTATTGGGAACGACAATGCTTAGTCTCCATTCTTGCTAGATTAGTCACTCTATTGTCTAGCTATAGGAAGGGGGTGAGTGTTGTGATTGTGATTTGGGAATATGAAAGGATTGACTCTTTGTGCTTAAATGATTAGTCTTTTTGGGATAAGTGGAGAAGTATTTAGCTCTTATTGTGAAAAGTCTTGGCCCCCAAATATAAAAAAAAAAAAGAGAATAAAAAGGGGGCTAGCAAAGTTGTTAGGAGCTAAGATTTGTTTTAAAATTGTGAAAAAACCTTTATTGATTTCAAAAGAAAGAGTCTGATATGAAGAATGTTCTTGGGATCTTTTGGTGAGAGATGTGAGTTGGGTTTGACATTGAGGAATAATTAAATATCTTGTATGTTTGGGAAAGGGTAGAACAATGGAGATTGAGCATTGTATGCATGAGTTGATCCCTTTTGTTAGATATATTATGTGTAATGTCAAGGCTACTGTGTTTTCAGAGTAAACCACCTTAAAAGATTATTTTGAACCTCTGATTTCACTTGCATTAAAGCTTTTGTCTTACCAAACCAAATGACTTGGACCAGTTGACCATTTGTAAGATGTCTATTGAGTTTGCTTCCTGAATGTTAGAGAGATGGTGGATTTGTGGTTTGTGGATGCATGATTAATGAGTGTAGAGATCAAAGGAGCTGGGCTAGGCTAGAGAAGTTAGAGATGGATAAAATCTTTGCTCTTGCTATTTGGTATGATTATGCAAGGTTGTTAGGTTGAGAACTAAGAAGAGTTTCTTTTGGTTATGAGTCCCCATCTTCAAATATTTTCTCCTTGGTTCTTGAAAGTTTACTTGTGGACAAGTAAAGTACTAGTGTGGGGGAGTTGATATCTTGCATATTTGCATTGTTTTAGCTATTCATTCATAAGCATTTGCATCATATAGATTAGGATTTAGACATGTTTAAGTTGCATTTGGCATACATATGTCTCTATCAGGTATTGGAACACCACATGGAATTCTTGAAGACATTTGGAAGCAATGTGATCAAAAAGGGGGTGAAAGATGAGCATGGATGGAGGCCTTAGAGAAATCTTCTGTTGCTAAGATTTTGTGGAGACACAGGAAATTGAGTTAGCTTTCTAATGGAAGTGGTTTCAAGTCATTTGGAGATGTAATGGAGGAGTTATGATCAATTTACTAGAGGCATATCCATCCTGGTCGAGAACCGCATAGTGACCTTCTGGAGCGACCCCCTAAGGTAGCTCCCAACCAGAGCGACCTACCTAAGTCGCTCGCGTTTTCATCGCCCGGAGACACAAAAATGGAGGCTGGAGCGACCTCTCAGAGCGACCCCCCAAGGTCGCTCCCAACCCCAGAGCGACCTCCTGGAGTGACCCTCTGAGGTCGCTCCGCGTTATCTGCTGCACGATTTTATTATTTTTCAAGGACCTTTTTGCAATTGTTGTGCACGTTTTTACACTTGGAAAACCTAATGTTTAAGTACTATGTAGCCACCATTTGGCAGATGATCTTTTTATCTATTGGAATACACAAAACTCTCTCAAGAAAAGTTCTCTTTTGGATTTGATTGTTTTTGTGTTCTTGTGAGTTTCTCTTCTAATTCTCTATATGATTCATCTGAAATCCACCATGGGTTTAAGAGGAATCATGGAGATTAGTGAGTAATCCACTTTTGGATTCATGGGTTAGAGAGATTTAGGGTGATTAGGTTAGTTCTAGGATGTGTTAGGTGTAAATCATACTTGTTCCTTGCATAGTAGAGTGATCTTAATGCATCATTTGAGTAGGCCACTCAAAGGGTGATCTCTAGGCATTTCCCACCCAAAAGGTGTTTGATGAAATGCCTGAGTCAACTCTCCTAGACTCTTAGTGTACTTTGCCAAATATATTTGTTGTTAAAGATGCTAAGATAGCTAATAGACTTGTTAGTAATGATTGCTTGTATGTTATTCAACCAAAAACATTTGATGTTTGAGACATGTTAGCAAATGAGCATTCATCTAGACATAGAGCTTGCTTAGAATTGTGTCTAGGCTTAAGGTTAATAGTTTGATTGATTCATTTGTCGTCCTTAGTTCGAAACTTGATCACCCAAAGTCTGAATTCCCTATACCCATGAGTTCTCCTTTCCAATATCTTAAAAGTATCATTTCTATTACTTGCATTCTAGTTTTAGTTTAAAAACCATCAAATTCACTGATTGCACTTAGATTACGCAAATACTTGCATTCTCTCTGTATTTGAATCCCTCAGAACTGGTTCGACAACTTACTTCCACTATACTATCATTTGACTTAGGAGCCTCAAAACTCCTAACATCACACCTGCAGCTAGCGTCCATTGAAGACGAGTGCTGGAGAAAAGCGAACTTACCCGAGGATGGAGAGGAAGAGGATGCACTACCTGACCCGTTGGCTAGCTCGACTTCTCCTGTGGACCTCCAACGTCCGACCTGCCAAATCGATGCGTCATGGATCTATAATGGCACGGTCAGTGGCCTAGGATGGTTCTACAAAGACCAAATAGGAGTCGAAAGATTTGGATTACAAGGATGCCGGAAAAGTTTATCCCCTCTCCATGCAGAGGTGGAAGGACTTATATGGGCAATGATTTGTTTACAAAAGTTACACTACACTGTGATCCATATGGAAACAGGCTGCTCTGATCTGGTGGACATGATCGCTAATCCTACCTACTGGCCGGCATTTACTTCTAAGCTAGTCTCTTTCCAGTTTCTAAAAGCTGGTTTTTCGGAGTTCATCATCGCCCACATACCGAGGACTAGAAACCTACGTGCAGATTCTCTCACTAAGGAGGTGAGAATGAGTGGTGTTCTTTTTTCCTATATAGATCAGATCCAGCCGGACAGAACGTCTATTAGGAACGTCTAAAGACCGACTACCACTTGATTTTATTACATTGGCGTCGACAAAAAAAACACTATAAATTAGTTAACTTTAGAAGTATAAATATATATTCACTATTTAATAAAATTTATTTTGATTATTTGTATTTTTATGAACTATCTTGTGAAAATAAATTACAAAATGGATATCCTAGAAAAATTCTTATAAAACGTGAGAGAGAGAAAGAAGTGGTTCTGTTTGGAGAATTCCAACAAAAAAAATTGACATATTTTGCCTTTGTATCAACAGAGCTTTATGGCACGAAACACTGCTTGGCATTGTTTTATATAAACTAGAAAACGTTATGTCTGTCATTTTAGTGAAACCACAAGGCGTTTATTTACATAGGCTAAAGAGCACGCATGGCGTTTTCTATATCAAGAAGGGCAATTTCTTTTTTTGTAAACAGAAAAAAAAAAAAGAAGGGCAATCTCTGTTGGCTAAAGTTAAGAAAAAAGACTTGTCTGATGATAAGTATGTGTATCTAGGGATCTTTGTCATGTGTTGCTGCATGCTTGTGTGTAGGGGTGGGCACTTTATTCGATATTCGAAGTGGCACCCGAACCCGACCCGAAAAACCCGAACCGAAGTAGCAAAATACCTGAACGGGTATTGAATTATGAGAGATCGGATATTCGAACCCGAACGGGTAATACCCGAACCCGAATGGATATCCGAAGATAACCGAACTTATGTACCATTAACCATATATTCATAGTTTACTTCTCTAATTTTATTCAAAATATTTATATTAATTATACACATGGTTCAAAATTAGATAATATACATATAATTGCAAGAAATGTGATTTTTTACTCACTTAAAATGCTTAAAATGCATGTTTAAATTTTTGTTTCATGTATTAACAAAAGCTATAGTTAAAATTTTAAAACAATAATCAAATTAATATCTTTTATTTTTAAGATCTTATCTTCAAACCATTCAATGTATTAAAAATAAAATATCAGTTAAGTAAAAATTATATTTTTAAATAGAAAAAAACTTGAGAAATGAAGAAGTTAGTTTTTTCGCAAAATCTAAATATCCGAAAATCCAATCCGAAATAACCGAACCCGAATTAAAAATACCCGAACCCGATATCCGAAGTATAGAAATACCCGAACGGGTTTTATACTCCTCTACCGAAATACCTGAAAATCCGAAATACCCGACCCGAACCCGAACGGATATCTGAACGCCCACCCCTACTTGTGTGTTACTCACTTTATTTTATTCTTTTGGATTAGCTTAGAACAAACATTCATGAACCACTATAACATAGGATAAATAGTATGCATTTAGAAAACATGCAAACATATCATCATAGTCAAGAAAACAACGCAAAAAACCAGCGGAAAGATAAAGGGCACTACTAAGATATTCCTCTGATCCATAAGATGAGAATATAGGAGCCAGCCGAACTAGCTCCGTTATAAAGTCATAAAACATCTTTCATAAGTTTCACATCCTCTACATGGTTTAGAAAGGTGTAAACTCTATGTTTCGTCAGAAACTCTTCCATTCCTTGGATTTCAACTCTTCTGATAGTTCCCTTCTCGAGACTGTAGTAGAAAACATAGAAAGGGTTGGATGGAATGTACTCTGAGAACACAATTTCATTTGAACCAGTCACTCCAACACACTTTAAATTATTTGGAACTACACTCTGCCACTGAGGAGGAAGTTTGTAACTATGCTTGGACCACTCCTTTTTTTCTAGGTCATCCAAAACCCACATCTCAAAACTTGTATTTTCTCTAGAAAAAGAATAAGACCCATTCGGCTTTAGTGAACCCAATTTACCATTGTAGCTGATCAGATTCAGACTTGGTACACGATGCACTTCTCCTGGTGCAGTAGCTTTAATAAAACTGAACTTCTCAGACCTAAAATCAAAGCAAGTTATCATAAATTCATCCATGGAAGAAGGCGTATTGTTGGGTGCAGCTCTGTAATACAAAACACCATCAATGCATACAGATTTATATTCTGGATAATGAGGTTCGCTGCATTCAATCAATCTCCATGAAAGTTTCCCAGTTTCTAGCGTCAGGACATGGTGCTCCTCAGATATGGCGTTACCATCTGACAAGGTCATTGACAAGACCTTGAATTGCTTCTCAACCGGATCATACCCAAAAAAGCTTCTCATCTCATGCTCCTTCCTTGTCTTTATCCTCGGTAAAGTGAAGGATTGTCCGGTGCTAGGGTTACATATCACACAGATCATCGCTGGTCTTTCCCTTCCGTTTAAGCTACTGAAATCTCCTATACAGACCAAACCACTTATAGGCTTATGTATCCGATACACATGATTTAGGTCTAAACTCATATGATAGCTGGCGGTTGTAGGAGGCGTGTCCTCGTCTGGGTTTTGAGGCTGAGGCGAGGAGAAGAAGAATACCTTGCTTTCTGTTTCATAGGCGAACAAGAGTCGAGGACGAGTAGAAGATTTTTTCAGAAACTGGTCCGTGAAATCTTGATGGTCAAGTATGGAAGACCATACCTTCGATACGCAACGGCATCTCGCTATGTATTTTGGCGACAGTCTCGAGAATATCTCGTAGATGAGATCAGTTGGGATCGGCAATGAGTTATCCGCCAAGAGCTTCTGCCGCCGTGTTTTCATGGCTGAAACCTAATAAGATCGTCCAAAGTCGTGAACCGTATAGAAGACTTGTTGTGTTAGTCAAACGCACAAAGAACGGCGACATTTAGTAAAAATTAAAAAAGCAAATTATCATATTAGCATCCTTTAAGAATATCAAAACTAACTCATGCCTACTCATCTGTGGTACATTCGTTAATGATGGTCTAGTGCATAAAACTCATCCTCTTCTATTTTATTTCTTTAGAATGGTTAACTATTCATTAAAACAATTATCTGAGCAAATGATGTGTCTTTTTTTTTTTTGAAACTATGATGTGTCTTTCTTTGATGCATCCTTACACCATTTTTAATTTTTGAATGATGCATTCTTTCACATGTCATTTTTAATTTTTGAACAAAGCACCATTTTAATTGATTGATACAACTCTTTGAGCAAAGGACATGTCTTTCTTCTTCTTTTTTTTGTCAACTAAGGACATGTCTTTCTCTCACACATATTTTTCATATTGGAAAGAAAAAAAATTACTCTATAAATCAAAAATATATAATTTTACTATATCATGTCTCACTTTCTTGTCTCTTCTTGCTCTCTCCATTTTTATTATTATCATTTATCAATACCTCTTTGACGTGCTAGGAGTAGGTGAGGATTTTGTTCTAGTTATAGTGGAGTTGTTGTCTCTTCTTACGTACTGCAATTATAATGAAGCCATAACAAGTGTATATATATATATATATATATATATATATATATATATATATCTATCTGGGCTGTTGATAGAGCAGAAAGAAAAAGATGTCTAAGCTTATGCAAAATCCAGTGTTCCATGAATTGAAGAAGCAAGCTTCTTTCTTCATCAAAGAGAAGATCAAGACTGCTCGTCTCGCCGTAACTGATGTTACTGAAGAAGAGTTGTAAGAATTTATTTTATGTACATCTATTTTTAAAGCGATTTTGAGTTAAACATGCGCTCTGGATTTGTTGAAGATTAACAGAAGAAGTTACGGGGAGTGCGCTCTCGTTAATAGATGTTCGGTCCATGGCGGTCATAACAAAAGCTTCTTTTGAAGTTGATCAGTTTCAAAGAATCGTAAAGATTCTACGTCAAAGGTTATTGTTATTGCTTCACTATGATTTATACTAAATAAATATTCCACCAAGTAGAACAAATTTGGTCATGGTATTTGATGTTGGCGTTTTTATTATAAACTTCATATATTTTTATTTCTAACATGGTCGTATTTATAACATAGTTTATGTCACAAAAAAAAAAAAAAAAACATAGTTTTTCTCCAAACCAACGACATTAATCATATGAATTATATGAATTTTTTTTATTCTACACAATTTTGTTCCATTAATTAATTATACTAATCATGACCATTTGGTTCCATTGTAATTCATCATAATATAACATATTTTCAAGAAATTATATTAACTCATTAAAAATATGGTTACCAGTTAGTGTGTGTATGTATATCTAATTGGTATTTTTTTCCAGAATGTTAATGTTTGATAGAAGAGAATGGCGTGGGATGTACAACACCTTGACAATGTTGAACCACTTGTTAATCAATGGACCACTAAGTGTATTCAAGGAGTTTCAACACGAGAAAGAAACTATTGAAGATGTCATAACGATTGAATGGATCAGTGAAAAAGGGTTCGAATGTGGTCTAAAAGTTCGAAACATAGCCGAAGATGTACTAAAGTTGCTTGAAGATGAGACGTTTTTCAAGGACGAGAGAGAAAGAAAACGTAAGCAAAGCTTTGGTCGGATAACAGGATTCGGAAGCTCGAGTTTCATCATGCATTCTGAAACCCTGTCTGAAACGAACAAAGGAAGAGACAGCTTGTTCTTGAGTGAACACCAAGCTTTTGATAATGATCGTACCGTTGATGATCATCCTTTTGTCGAGAAAGAGCACAATACTGCAGAACTCTTGCTTTCTTCTTCGACCTAAGATGGATTGTGTTTGTTTGTATAATAGTAGTTTCGTTGATGTGCCATATTCATATATAAAGCATGCAGAAACAAGTTTCATTGATATGCCTTATGTAGTCATATAGAAACAAGTTTTTCAATATGTGTGATTTTATCATATTAGTTTGGACTTTGGATTCTGAATGTACTTACTGTACATGAAATAGTCTTCACCAAAGACTAATATCAAAATATTTTATTTTATATTTTAGTTTTAGTGACACATCATTTGTAAAAGATATTTAGTTGAAATACTATGCTACTATATATAAACATGATTTACAACACATAAACAAGTTTTTCATTGATATGCCTTATGTAGTCATATTGAAACAAGTTTTTCAATATGTGGATATTTTTTTGGACTTTGGATTTTAATTGTATAGCCTATACATGAAATAATCTTTACTGCAAAGACTAAATCAAAATATTTTGTTTTATTTTATAATTGCGAATTAAAGGATTATTGACCAATGACAAGAAGAAAAAAAAGAATGAAACCTCAGTTGTGAAACTATTTTGCTGAAATACATTATGCTACTATATATAGAAGCATGATTTACAAGATGAAATCCAAAATGTATGATTGAATTTAGTTTTTATCCTTCTATGGGTTGAATAAAACAGTGAGATTAGTTAATTGAACCGACTCCGGTTATTCTATGGGTGATAGAAGCTCACGTGGTGATACGAGAAGCTCACGTGGTCTTCTAGTCCTCAGATCGGATCTGGCAACGGCGTCGTATCAAAGAGAACCCGGCGGCAATTCCATCCCAGTTGCGCTCGCTCTTTCTTTCTTTCATGGTAGAAGAAGAATGAGATCTCACCATCAAGGAGGTGGCCGCAGCAAGCTAACGATTCTTCAACTCCTATGCGCCGTCGCAGTTTTCTCCGTTCTCCTCTTCACCATCCAATCTTCCTTCTTCGCAGGTCACTTTCCACTTTCATCCTTTACACTTGATCATCTCATAACTATTATTATTATTATTGATTCTCTTCATCTCGCAGATAGCAAAGTAAATATTCTTCGCCCGGAGGATATTCAGATCTTATCAGAGTTTCAGTCCAGCGTTCAACAGTGCGTGGTTTGTCTCTTCTCTCTCTCTCTCTTCTCCATTCCCTCAGTCTATTTGATTGATAAGCACTTAGTTTCGATATTTTTGATTGAGATCGCAGTACTTCTGATTCTAGATTGTTTCAAATGCCTTCGCGGTTGATAATATTAGTGAAGTTCATTTCTGATCGATGAATAAATACACTTTTGGATCTGAGTTGCAAAGAGCATTTTCAAATCAAGGAGAAGTGAAAGGTTGTAGAAGCTAACAAGTATACTGACCTGGAAGAAGAGGAAGTTCATCATTTAGATCTATCTGCTTTCTCTTGATGTTGAATTAGCTTAGTGTGATATATAT
Organism: Raphanus sativus; assembly: GCF_000801105.2. Classification (NCBI taxonomy): domain Eukaryota; kingdom Viridiplantae; phylum Streptophyta; class Magnoliopsida; order Brassicales; family Brassicaceae; genus Raphanus; species Raphanus sativus. The sequence goes on along the minus strand of NC_079515.1, from coordinate 22,615,186 downwards.
GATAGAATCATGTCTTGTAATCTTATTTAACGACCTAAATCTTAAGAGAGAAGTTGAAGCATTGTGGAAGCCAACAACTATCTGATCTGCAAGTTATACAATCATGTTTTTTGAAGTTCAAAATTGATGTTATTTAACGAGCTAAGACTTACATTGTTTGTTCTACCTTTCTAACTTTTTTTTTTGTGTGCTGGAAGAAGAAGAAGAACCTAGGACCTAGGTTATGGGATTCTGGTGAAATAGTTTAGTTTGGTGAAGCTCTCTTGTGTTGGGAGTCGGAATAATTTGTTCTACTGTGTTTATTGCAGGGGGACAGAGGGCTTGGACTCTCTGCTCATATCATTGATCACTGCAATTTGATCCTTAAGTTCCCTCAAGGCACTAACAGCACTTGGGTAATGTTTCCACTTGTCTCGTTTCTTTTTTTCTTTTTCCCTTGAGATTTCATTTGGGTTTCAAATGATCACCACTCATATTCTTATCTTTCAATGCACAGTACAATGCACAGTTTAAAATTTTTGAACCGCTGGAGTTTAAGTATAATGTTTGCGAGGCTGTTCTCCTATGGGAGCAGGTTCGTGCTTTTTTCCCTGATTAGATTTACGTGTTTGGGGACTTCTCAGGATTTTAATGTCTGTGAGTAATGCAGTACCGCAATATGACAACAGTGTTGACAAGAGAATACCTTGATGTACGCCCTGATGGATGGTTGGACTATGCTGCTATGAGAATTGCACAGCTGTATGATTTTAACACCCCTGTCTAATTGGTGGCTTCTGCCATTTGTTCTTTCTTGTTGAGGTTTTTGTTCTTTCGGGTTTCAGGGGAGCTGATAAGTGTTATAATCGTACATTGTGTGAGGAGCATCTTAATGTGATCCTTCCAGCGAAGCCTCCTTTCCACCCACGACAGTTTCATAAGTGCGCCGTCGTTGGGAATTCAGGCGATCTGTTAAAAACAGAGTTTGGAGAAGAGATTGACAGTCATGATGCTGTATTCCGAGATAATGAAGCTCCTGTCAATGAGGTAAACATTTCTCCGAGTTTACCGGTTGACTTTACTACATGGTCTTAAATTGGTGATTTTTAGTTGCTGACATTGCTTATATTCACGTTTATTGCAGAAGTATGCCAAGTACGTAGGTGTGAAAAGGGATTTCCGGCTAGTTGTTCGTGGTGCGGCTCGTAACATGGTTAAGATTCTCAGTGGGTCTGGTCAGTACTCATATTCTACAGTGATATATTCTGCATCTTGTGATTCATTTTTCTTCAAGCACTCATTGCAGCTCTCTGCCCTTGTGATGTAATCTTCTGTAACCCGTCGTTTACTGCAGACTCTGAGGTGCTTATAATCAAAAGTGTGACCCACAGAGACTTCAACGAAATGATAAAGGTATGGCTCCCATCATGATTTGTTTTGTATATACATTTTCCACTTTCTTACAGGGTTTTGTATTTATCTTGTAACAGACTATACCAAACCCTGTTTATCTTTTCCAAGGAATTGTCCTACGTAGAGGTGCCAAAGGAACAGGGATGAAATCCATTGAACTTGCACTGTCCATGTGCGATATTGTCGACATATATGGTTTCACCGTCGATCCTGGATACACAGAGTGGCAAGTATTCTAAATATCTCTTTGCTGTCTCCCTCATTTCTAAAGCTCTCTTATGAGAATACCTCACTTTTGTATGTTCATTATCAATGTAGGACGCGTTACTTCTCCACGCCAAGGAAAGGGCATAACCCATTACAAGGAAGAGCATACTACCAACTTCTAGAATGCCTTGGTGTACTGAAACTTGCCAAAACGTTTATCTATATTTTTTAAAAACGTAAGCCTTTGTGGTCTTTCTGAAGAAACCATTGCTTGGCAGGTAATCCGGATCCATTCTCCCATGAGGTCCGAGAGAAAGGAAGACTGGTCGAGCGTGCCAAGTCGTGAAACGATAACCCGAGCTCACGCCTCCGCCTTACGCCTACAAAGGAGCCAACAGACAACTAATTTGAAGAGTGATGGGTTAGGACAGTTCGGTAATTGCAAGGTGTGGGGCGATGCAGACCCTAGAAAAGGACCCGTTTCGGGATCTCCAGACATGAGTGAGGTTAGGAAGAAGTCAGATTACAAGAAGTGGGAAGTGATGCCGTTTAAGAGCTTGAGAAAAGAAGCAAGGGATCACTATGTACAAATGCAAGGCGTGTCACAGTACAAGATGGATGGGAATAAACTTGACGATCTTGTTTGCGTGAGGCATCGTCCGCTAGAATCAGAGACTTAAATGTTGTTTTTTCAATACCATCGTTGGCTGATAAAAGTAGAGTGTAATGTTTTTTGTTGAAGCAGTCTCTTCGTTAATATCATTTTATTCCTTCACGGAACTTTTCATTACTAGTCTTCAATTTTTGTTGATGTCATCGCTGTTACAATGGTAGTAATGTCATAGCAGTGCGTCACCGTTTGATTGGTTTTCCTGTTCTGACTTCTGGGGATTCGACACACGAAAAAAAATGATGAAAGAGACTTCTGCTTCTTGCATTGTTGGGGTTCTTAGCAAATGTTGCGGTGCCGTCTAGGGCTGGGCAAAAAATCCGAACCCGAAAAACCGAACCGAATCCGATCCGAAAAAGTAGCACCGAATCTGAATCGAAATTGATTAAATATCCGAACGGATTCAAAATTTTGGTATTTAAAGAATCGAAACCGAAGCCGATCCGAACCGAAATATTTTGGGTACCCGAATGTATCCGAAATAAATTTATATACTTAAATATATACATTATTTTATATATAATGTACATTAAAAATATTAAAATATACTCCCTCCGTTTCATATTAAGTGTCGTTGTAGAGATTTTTTTTCGTTGCAAAATAAGTGTCGTTTTCGAATTTCAATGCATAATTTATTAATTTTATTCTGTATTTTATTTTTCTATTGGTCGAGATACATGGGTAATGATGTTTTTGTATAGAAAATATGCAAAATTTAATGATTTCTTAATCCGTGTGCACAATTCTAAAATGACACTTATTCAGAAACAGAGGGAGTATAAGATACCTTTAAGTTTTCCAAAATACTCGAAAAATATATGCAAATAGTCAAAAGTAAATGTTTAAAATAGCTAAAGTATACTGAAAACACCAAAATAGTTAAATATCTATTGATTCTTTATCCAACTATTCAAAGAAAACCAATTTATATGTTAAATTAAGATATTTTGACATATATGTTATGAAAATTTATATGTACTCCCTCTGTTCCATTTGAAGTGGAGTTTTAAGATTTTTATTTTGGTTCATAATATGTGATGTTCTCACTATTCTAGGTGAAATTAAATGTCATTTAAATTTTGTGACCAATTACAAAATCATGTACAATTTTTTTATTGGTTAAATTTGTTTTATTTAATGTGATTTTTATGTAACCAAAATAAAATGTATAAAAGTTTGTATTTTCTTAATAATTGTGTAAAAACCTTAAACATCACTTAAATTGGTACAGAGGGAGTAATATATTATCTTTCTTATAGATTTTGAAAATTTAAAGTATATAATGAATTTTGAAAATTTAAAGACATTTTAAATGGGTTATCAAAATCCGAACCGAACCCGCAAAGATCCGAACTGAATCTGAACCGAAATTTAGAAATATCCGAATGGGGCTGAAATCTTTGACCTCGAAAACCCGAAACCCGAATGGACTGAACCGAAACCCGAATGGGTACCCGAACGTCCAGCCCTGGTGCCGTCACCAAAAAAAGTCACCATTGAACCTAAAACAGTGAATTATATCTTTATCAGATATGTCCATAATAGTAGTGTCTATCGATTTCTTGTACACAAATCTAAATATCAGACATTTATGAAAATACAGTCATGAAATTAAGAAATGCATATTTTTCAAAAATATTTTTCCATACAAAAAAGGTTTGAAACAAACTCAAGAAGAAAGAGAAGACGACAATGACTCAGAAATTAATACAAACATCGATACTTCTATAAAAGATATTTTAGAAAATTAAATAGAAAATGAACCTAAAAAGAGCAAAAGAGCTTGAAAATAAAAATCTTTTGGTGAAGATTCTTAAATGGTATTTTTAGTAGAAAATGATCCAAAATTTTTGGCAGAAGCCATGTCTTCACCATGAGTACTATAAATATGTTCACTGGCATCTCCTTGTTCAGAGAGGTTAGACTTCCCCCCCCCCCTTGCGTGCGCCACCGCCGTCTGGTCGCCTCGGGCGCGGGTGTGTGGGTCTTGGATCTTGGCCATAGACTCAATAAAGTTCTTTTTGGACCAAATTACTTTTGTTTTTTGTGCATTTTCGAACCAAAAACCGCATGATGCTTGGTTTTGATGCGTAGTTTGTCTCAAAACAACACTCATTTCATCTGGTTCCCAAGATATTTATTTTAAATGAGAGAGAGATGATGTTTGGGAGAAATTTTTGTAACTCACTTCCCCTGATCTTCTTGATCTTTTTGTACACGTGCAGTAGTTGTTGCGGGAAGTGACTCTCTTCCTTCTATTTTCTTAACTTTTCACATCGAGAGAAAACCAACAAAACCTTTAAGCGTAAGTTTCTTAGAGAGTGTGTCGTAGAGTATAGTTCGTAGGAACAATTTACAAGTGACGTGTGACTATTTATCATGGTTTTATCCTTGGACTCCTATTCGTTATGATCCGTCACACATACAGAGCTACTATAAAGAGTTAAAGAGATAGTATCTCGACTCCATGACCATGTTTTCTAATTGGGTTTCATTTCGTATAGTTTCCTTAACATCATATTTATTTAATCGTTTATTCGCAATTCAGTTTTCCGGCTTATACAAGATCATCATGGTATTGTTATACTATATTGCTTCCCTAGTTTCCCTAGTCAGGTTTCTCTCCAATTCTCAGAATCTCTATGACTACCTCAAATATTCAGTCTTCAACTTCTATGATTATAGTGCTCCTTTTTATTGTTCTCCTTCCTAGGAGCAGTTCCCCTTGATTACAAACTTGTCCTCTCTGCTCGTTCTTTTTGCATGGCCTCCTGTAAATCCTCAGCCTCTCACTGCCTATGTTCCTCCTCTCCATCTTATTATGATACTAACCTTCTTGTTTCCAAACTGCCTCCTTCGTAGTCTAAGCCCCCTCCAACTTAGGCTCAGAAGGCAAAACCCATTGGTTAATAGATTGCTCTTGAATGTGATCGCCGATATTCTCCAAAGTGGATATATGGTCACAAAGCCTCTCTCTTTCTTCTGCACTCCTAGGAAATCTTTTTTTTTTTTCCAATGACACAATCCGTGAAGAGTTTATCATCGGGTATTTTAAGCTTCAATGTTGTGGCTACCTTTTGCTAACTATTTTTGAATCCTAAAACCATTAATCTAATTTAAGAATGTAAGAGCATGATTATTGCAAGTTCCTTAAGGTTTGATCTTTAATACACATACATGTATATGTATATGTTATATATGCGTATATAATTGTTTGCTAAGAACTTTACGGAAACCGAAACCGTTTGATTCTTAATCAAGGAACTTTCAGTTTTGGTTTCCATAAAGTCCTTAGCAAACAATTATATATGCATATATAATATATACATATACATATATGTATATTAAGGACCAAACTTTAAGAAACTTGCAATAATCATGCTCTAATAAAACAAAGAATGAGAGTTTAAGAGGCAGAAATTTCGTTTATTGAAGTGTTTGAGTGTTTTTCCGAAAAGGAGATTCAAAAGATTAAGAACTCGTTGCCGATGACTATTTCTCTTTTTTCGCTCTCTCCTCGCTTACCTTCTTGTTCTTTCCTTCGACTCCTTTTTATAGACCCTTCACTGTCTCAGTTACACCTTCCTCCATCATTACATTTCTGTGTCAGCACAGCGATCGGTGGGTTGTTGAGAGCTACATTCGGGCCATAATAGGGCTTGGCTTTCCTGCTTCTCCTGACTCTCGGTAGCGCGTGTCAGGTCATTCTGACAAACAGGTGAGATGATAATCTTTTTTCAGCTAGGCTTTTTCTGGGCCATTCTTCTTTTTCATTATCTTTGTATGTTCTTTAGACGGGTCGACTATTGGGTTTATACGAGAATCTGGACCCATATCCAACAATTACTTTAAAAGAGTATTAACAATAATCACCACTCTAAAAAAGATCAGAATTAAATAAATGGTCTTTTAATCTACTTATTTATTTATTTTGAGTCTCTAACCACATATTTTTTTTTTCAGTTAGATGAATGTCTTAAAATATATATTTTTTATTATTTAATTTTTAAATTGGTTGAGCTTAATTACCCTAGTCTTTATTCAAATAATAGTAAAAATTATATATTTATAATACTAATATTTAAAAAATAGAGGCATTTGCACACTAAATACAGTCTGGTGACAATATTTGCGGATATGGAAAAAGAAGAGTCCCAAGCTTCAGGCCCACCTTCTGCCCTAGCAAAAATACTCTGTTGCCCCTATGCCGTCTCTCTCTCTTTTACGTAAAAAAATGTTTTGTCATCATTACATGTAAGTAATGATTAGCAAAAGTATATATGCACAAAACGTTTATATGGCTACGTCATGCACCTAGTAATAACCATGCATTCTGACCAATAAAAAACACCTTAAAAAATAAAAAATTTCGCTGAAATCTCACGAGTGATATATATATGTTTCTCTACGTTCTAGTTATATGTTTTCTTCTATATAACTGGTGCTAAGGTAGTGGAAGAGAACACCAACTAAAGTGTCACTCTAAAACACTTGGATCGTCTTCAGTGTTTCTCTACGTTAGAGTTATATTGCTTTCAAAACTGTTATGGAGTGGACGGATAACCTAGGACAATTAAGTCTAAGTATCGATGTATCCTGTCCTTTTTCATGGCTGGCCGGATTCAGTTTGTGGCTTCGGTTATTTTAGTTGTATATAATATCCGGCTAAGTAATGGCTCTAAAATATATGGCTAATTATATTAATGTGCGGCTAAATCCTGAAACAGTATGATGAGTATTTTATACGCTCTGGATATGTTACGTTTTAAACTTTCATAAATGTACGGATAACCTAGATCTGTAAAGACTATTTATGATGTATACATATTTCTTGCTAGAGCTACAGCCTCTTCTGAGACGTCACGCATGCGCGCTACGTCTTCCTTTGGTGCTCCCCTTCGAACATTTCGTTCCTGAAACTGCTGCCCTCTTTGATTAGACTGAGCATTTTATCTACTCTTTCGCCATCTTCGTCGTTAGAGAAACACAGCTCTGCTTCGTCGATCTCGAAATATGTTTCATTCGGGATGATTTGAGCACACGTACCTAGGCATTTAGAAGACAAAGGACTGGGTTAGACGGATATTAACAAAACATTTGCCTAAACTTTGTAGTTGGCCGGTAACTTAGCTAAATAGATTAACTACGCCGGCTATCTTCAAACAAAAATGTACGGCTATTATGGGCAGTGTATGTCTACCACAAATGTTAGCCGGTATTTCCATAGATGAGCAATTTGGTGAAGTTTGGGACAACGAGAGGTTATTTCTAGGAGTTTAGACGGATATTTAGCAAACATGAGACTAGTTTTGTTGTTGGCCGGTAAATTGGTCAATACATTAATTATGCCGGCTATCTATAGAAATATGTATGTCTAACTTAATGCTTGCACGGTAACTAATCCAAATAAACAGGTGATGTTGTTTCCAAAAATAAAAAGGCTATTTCTGACTAAGCTTCTCTAACATAGGTGTTATCTGGACAATTATATAGATATTGCTAAAGAAGGCTAGAAAGTAGAAAACGGAAGTGGGTATGTAAACATCTCACATTTATGCGGTGTCCAACGTCCTTGCATGTGCTGGCTTGATACCGTTTCTCGGTGGTGTGTGTGAGAAATCGTCATCTTCACCGGCGGGTTTCTTCATATCTTTCGGCGGAGGGCTCGGATATTTACCACACGGCAGCCCTGTTATGATGGCAAACTCTCTTAGCGAGAATCTTATCGGGTTCCTAACTCCATAGACTGCATATTATTGAATCAAATAATAAGTATAATCAAAAGCTTTGATCTGTATGGAGTATTTGGTGATGGAAAAAAAAGAATAAAAATACTTACAATCGAACAATATGCAACCAGAACGGTGGAACGAGGAAGATGATCGGTGTAGTGTTCAAACAATGACTCTGGAATATACTGTGAAATCCGATGGATTTGAGGGATGGGAGGATGAGATTCTACGATAATTCTGGATTATCTTTTGGAATCTACGGTGAAATCCGAGGGATTTGAGTGATATGAAGCTGAGATTCTTTGATTACTCTGGATTATCGTCTGGATTGTACTAGAATATATGTAAGAATCTTTGATAACTATGGATTTTACGGAGAAAAAAAAAGACTGAAAGTGGATGTTTGTGATTCTACGGAGAAACCGAAGGGGTGAGAGAGAGGGAGTTGATATTTTCGAGACTCATGTCTCTTGCATGCAATAATGAACAAAAGTTCTCTCACTTCGCATATTCTGACAAAAAAAAGAATATGGCAAATAATAATGCATACAAAAATCGGCTTCGATATAGGATGGTAGGGATATTGGTGACATTATATAAAAACACGTCATCGCTAAAGTCGAATGTCCATACTCGCAAATATAGTGGTTATCTTTGTATATCCACTGCAATTTCTCTTAAAAATATATGTGACAATATAAAAAGCTATAATTCACAAAAAATGGTTTGATACACTAAATTTCTCCATCTTCATATTGACGTATTCAATTAAGATTTTGAAATTTCCAAAATTAGTATGAGATATAAAAAATGGTTGGTCGCGTTAATTCCGTTGACCTCCTCTATTTTCTATTTTTCAAAAGTTTAATAAAACAAAACTATTTTTACCTTATCTGTTGTGTATATATATTAGGAGTTTTAGAAATTATATTTTTAACAAGAAGAAAAATCATTGTTTATGCTATCTTTTTCAGATACTAAGCCATGAAATCTGTTATTTTATTTATTTTATCTTATGTTGTTGTTTTGCTCGTTTTGAGCTATCCTGAAGGTACATATAAATATTCGATTTTCGATTAACCTAATTTTATGACTAATAATTTGCGGAATATATAAATATCAACCTGATTTTCGATTTTCTGCATTTCAAAAGAAAAGCTAAACTTCGTTATTTATTATAGGGCCTTTATTCTATAAATATATTTTCTTTGTTGATGTAATCTGTAGAAGCAATAGCTGAAAGATGTCATCGTACGGCCACTTTTCCTGGAAGATGCGAAGATGTTGGAAGAACAAGTTGCCTACTGGATTTCAAGAAAACGTTCGTCGGTTTTGATCAGTGTAGTAAATGTATAAACAAAAAGATCAAAGGTAAAGACGAACGTGAATGCCATTGCAGTTTCTCTTCCAAATTAAATCCTTGCTTTTAATTTCATGCAGATGTCAACTATGGCATCCGATTTAAAAGAGTATATTTTAATTTTATTTTATTTTATCAATGTTTACAGAAATAAAATCTATGATGTTTTTTGTTAAAAAAATTAGTTGTTGAATTTTTTAGTTATGACACTTTAAAAGCTTTATGTTTGAATCTTACAACGTTTTGTAAAATAATATGCATTCAAACATGATTCGTGATGCTTTGTTTATGGGATTAAACATTTATCGGTACCAGATGAAGTTTTTCTAAAAAAGAGAGAAAATGATGCTTGGAGAAAAAAAATTGATTTGATGGATAAAAAGGTTAGGTTGATGAAAAATCGAAAAAGGAAAGAGAAAAATTAGAAACGTATATAACAATATATGAAATGAAAAAGTTTGTGAAATAATTAAGAGCCGAAAGATAAATCGATGGAGAATATCTAAAACATTGTTGAGAAATTTAGAAGTTTCTGTGTAAATAAGAGATGAGCTTGCACATTTTAATTGATTGATTTTCCATGCTGATGTGAACATTCTCAAAACTCTAACCTATTCTCTTTTATATATTGAGATTAGAGTTTTAGAGTATTATCTACTGGAATTAAAATTCTAGAAAGCTATGCCCGCCATCAACAACGTTACCTCATGCGACATATAAACATTACAGCCACCAAAATGTATCCAATTTTCATACAAAGATAAATTTAATAAAATAATATCATTCTTTTATAAGAAACATGATGTAAAGTATCCACTTTTGTCTAAACACTGACTAATAAACAAATATGTTTAATTCAGATTTATCGTATGCTTTCAATTTAAAATTAATTAGTGATAATGAATTAGTTTTAACTATTTATAATATTATTCATGTCCCAGTTAAATTTCCAAAATATGAGTTTATATTCTCAAACCCAGATAGTGGTTCTTATAACCATTAACCTCGAAAATATCTCAAACTTCGGTCAGTTTGCCAGACCATTCAGATTAGGTAGGTTTAGGATCAATCAGACCTCTTTCAATCGGGCTAATCAATTCGGTTTGGTTAGATAACATCATGTTAAATTTAAATTTATCATAGATTTCCAACTTAAAATAAATTGATAATAATTAGATTGATTTTAACATTTTATATATTATTCATGTCTCAGTTAAAATTTCGATGCGAAACTTATATTTTCACATCGAAACGTTTTGTAAGAAATAGGAATGCAAGTCAAAATATATTTGGACTTGTGTGAAGTGTGATTCAGTCAGTATCGACTGTCCATAACTCCATATTATGTTTTTAGCTTCTAAATATTATAATTTACTATCTAAATTTATTTTAACACAATTCTTTCAGTGTCGACTGTCAATATCACTCGACAGTATCAAGTATCAGCCTAGATCAAACACAAACGGTTCAGAATTTAAAATGAATATGCAAAGACGTTATGTATAAAAGTTAGCTTGTTGCTGAAAGAGTTATTGTTTTTAAAGATTTATTATACACTTATACGAGGTCTGATTGGTTCGACTAGAAGAAAGTGTCAGAACACCTGCATTGCAGGTTTCTCCCATAGTCTCTGGTGTATTAATTTATAGTCTAATTTATATTACATGTGCCAAAAAGAAAAAAGAGAAAGGCAAAAGCAAGAAAAAGGTGAACAATCGATTACCTAGGCCTGGGCATCCGGATCTTCGAGTCGGGTTCGGGTCGGGTCTTCTCGGATCCGGATCTTTCAGGTCCTCGGAAATTAGACCCATATGGGTATTTATAATTTTCGGGTCGGTTCTGGATCGGGTCTTGTCGGATCCGGGTCGGTTCGGGTCTAGAATTTTAGTACCCGTAAAACACATATAATATTCGGGTATTGTTCGGATCCGGGTCGGTTCGGGTATATAAAACCCCAAAAAACTCGAAATACCCAAACTGGACCCGGAAACTCGAAAAGTATCCAAAAAACCGTAAAAGTACCGAATATTTACCTAAAATCAGACCTGAAAACTCAAAAATATTTGAATACCCAAATTATATTTTCTGAAAATCTAAAATTACACTCAAAATTTGAAATTATACCCGAAAATACGAACCTAAAACTTCAAAAAAGATTAGAAATAGCAAAAATATACCCAATCACCCAAATATACCTAATATATAAAATAAATTTCGGGTATTTTGGGTACCCGATCGGGTCTTGGGTCGGGTCCGGGTCTTACCCAAGACCCGCGGATCCAAAATAAAAAGACACATATGAGTACTTATAATTTTTCGGGTCGGTTCCGGGTCGGGTATTTTCGGGTCGGTTCCGGGTCGGGTCCTCGGGTCCGGGTAAAATGCCCAGGCCTAAGAGCACCTTTATCCGTTTAGAAACTCATAAGTAGATTTTAAAATTATAATAACAATTTTCTGTATAATTAAATTTTATAGCTAAAACTTAAATATTAAATGAATTCTAACCAATCATAAGTGCAGGTTTGGAGAAAGAAGTTTTACGGGTTCTAATATTATGTTTGTAACCAGTGGGTTAGCCTAATGATACTTGAGAGAGCTTCGGTATCAATACAGTCTCATGTTCGATTTCCACTAGTCATACGGATATGGGTCCATTGCTTTCGACTCATTTGAACGCCCAGGAGAAGGTCTATCCGTGGGCTGTACCTCTACTCGCAGATTAGGTATGTGTCATCATTGACCTACGTTTAACTTTTTTTGTCAAAAATATATTATGTTTGCAAAGATACTCTGGTTCTTCTCTTTCCTCCTTTTTAGTTTTTTTTTATTATTTTTTGCAGGTGAAATGTTACTGCAAGAGCAATTCTTTTATGTCTATATATTTAAAAATACTTTTAGATCCTCACGTTGGCCATGCTCTTAGCAGAGAAAAACGTCTTTAGTTTGTGACATCACCTTTTCATTGGTTCTTTTTAGGAATGTTGAACCATTAACTAAATTAAGTGAAAATATCTATACTAGATTGTGAGAAACTATGGAAGTTTTAACACCACTAAATAATGCTCTCAGGGGATTAAATTGAATTCGATCTGTCATCTAAATTCAGTTTCCACTTAATCTTTACTTTCTTAGAACATGTCCAATGGAGATTTCTTTCTTTGGAACTCTATAAAGTTATATGTATATATTGTATATATGTATATAATTGTGAGTTCCTAAATTTTACGAAAAAATTAACCCATAATATCTAAAATCAGATATTATGGATTGAACTTCCCGTAAAGTTTAGAAACATGCAATCACATATTGTTATGAACAAATGCGAATTAACGTAGAAGAAAGCAAAAGAGCAAAACGAATTGAGGTAGATACCCGTTTAGGATTTTTATTATTGTGTGAATGAATAATCTTACAAATTCTTAAATCCTTATTTATAGTAGCATACTCGATTTCCTTTTTCCCTATAAGCATACATATTTATGTAGAAAAAAAATTTCCTAAACCGAAAATGCATACTATACCCAACGAATGCTGAAATTTTACTGATATACTGAGATTTAAGACATATTCTGGTGCAACACATACGCATATACAATATAGACATACACACATATGGCTTTCTAGAATTTGAAAGAGGAGAAACCCCAATTGGACATGGTCTTGAACTCTGTAAGGCCACTACAAAATCAAAATTTATATAGGCTGTCTTTGTTACGTATGCTTTCAAAACTATTGTAAATCAACGATCATTAAAACATATAGCAAAATCTCACAATTTGGTGTCACGCGAATAACGAGTATATAAAATTAGTTTGTTTTATTAGATAGAAAGAAAAAAAAGAATGAAAAACGAATCAAAGCTACAAAAAAAAAGCTGACTCAATCAATCTCTCACAAGTCACATCTACAAATAGAGAAAGAGGCATAGAAGGTTACGCAGTTACAGCTGCTCCACACTAATTTAGACACTTACTATTGACGAGTGGGTGAGCGAGAGACCGAGAGATATCTGAGTTCCGTCTTCTACGTCTTTCTTCTACGCCTTGGCTTTTGGTATGTTCTCTTTTCTTTTTTTGGTCTCTCCGGTAGTTTCAAAAAAAGAAACTGATGGAAACTACGGGAGAGACAGAAAAAGAAAAGAGAACATAGTAGACATGCCATTTTTCAAAAATTAATGGTACCAAGATTTGTAGTAGACATGCCCCTTTTCAAAAAAAAAAAGGGAAGAAGATTTGTAGTAGACCATGTACCTTACCTGGTAATGCTTCAGTAATTATTGTCTATGTGTGTATTTGATGTTTATTTTCTTAAAAGGCTATAATCAACTTAAAGCATACATGCTATATGCTGTGCATTGTCATCACAAAATCATGTTTGTCTTTTCCATGCAAACATATGTGTATGGTGAAAATAATCTATTCACTATTTGACATTTTGGAATTTGGGGATCCTGGAAAAAAAAAGAATATAATTTTAAACATAAATCGTTACAACATTATAGCCTTAGTTAGATTCAACAATATATAAAAGAGACGGCCTTAGATATATAAACCGAAAATGAGAATACGTACTATAATTTTGGTTCATCGATACATCCGACGGTAGTGTAGACTAGTAGTAAGACGACAACTATCTCGTGAATCAGTTTTGCATTGGACACGTATGTACGCATGCTTCCCTTACAGAACACAACTTCATCCTTTTCTCGTGACCGTTAACTTTCTTTAGTTTTTTTTTTTTGTATTTTCTTAGCAAACCAAACAAAGGATTCCACGTCTGCTATAAATTTGTTTCTTCATTTTTGTCGTTGTCTTTCTTTCTACAGTTTCGGTGCCGACGGTGTTTGTAACTTTGGCCTACTTGTAGTTGTCAGGTAGGTATCATATCAACATCAATTATCCACGCGGCACTCTTATAACCTAGTTATTTACCACTGACCAGCTTCATGCATCTCTTTCTCTTTCTTCACATCAAACCTACTTGAACTACCTCTTCCGATCTAACATTCTTATGTGTTTGTATCCTTCTCTCTCTGCCATTACAAAGAGAATATACAAATCTGAAACTTACCTTAGATCCACGATGTTTTGTTTCGTTAATTAATGCTTTAGTTATTGTGTTAATGATTTGATGTTAGGTCACAACAAGCTTATTTATATAATTCAAGTTGGAATCAGAAACAAGTGCATCATTCTTCATTTACACAGGTACTCTTCTCTGGTTTTGTTTAAATTTATTCATGTTTTCCGTCTTTCTTTAACAATTTTAGTTAGTTATCCATCATAGATAGCCAAAACTTATATGGTTCTATTGGCTTTTTAAAATTTTAATCTTTATCATTTCATTTCTTCAAAACCTCTGTTTTTAATTACTAACAAAATCATACATATTTTAATACTTCGGCTTGCTTTAGGGCGTTTTATATAATATGCCTATATTATCTGGATGCATGATCATCATTTTCATATCTTAACACAATGATCATTCTCACTTCTAATATTCTTTTATTCTTTTGAATGTTATGAATATTATAATACTACACGTTGAGGAGAATAATCTGAAGAGAAGCTTTCTCTTAATGATGTTAAGGATGAAGGAGACATCTAATATTCTTATCATCCTAAATTATATAATACTTAATTTTGTGAGATTCGTACGGACGAACATTTGCAATCTAATAGGAGAGTCCCAAAGATCAGTGACAAAAAAAAGAGTCCCCAAAGACCAGTTCAAATGTTCAATTATTGTAAGGGCAAATGTGCAGTCTTAAGGTTAATCATAAACAGTTAAGAGTGTTTGATGCGTAGCCATTTTTACCTTATCCAACACGTTAGGGCTTTCATGGTTTTAAAATCTTTTGTTTCTGTCATTTTCGTTTTTCCCGTTACATGTTAGGGTTAGTGTTTTTAACTTTGTTATTATGGCTTTCTAACCAAAAGAATTTTTAAAAATGTGGTATATATAGGTAGATTGAGATAAAGATGGTGATGCGAACAGTGGATCTACGATCAGACACCGTGACTAGACCTACCGACGCGATGCGTGAAGCAATGGGAAGCGCAGAGGTTGACGATGACGTCCTCGGGTACGACCCAACGGCTCGACGTCTTGAAGAGGAGATGGCCAAAATGATGGGGAAAGAAGCGGCTCTGTTCGTGCCATCTGGTACAATGGGGAACCTCATATGCGTTATGGTTCACTGCGACGTGAGAGGCAGCGAGGTGATTCTTGGCGACAACTGTCACATCCATGTACGTTTACGAGAATGGAGGTATATCAACAATAGGAGGCGTGCATCCCAAGACAATCAAGAATGAAGAAGACGGTACAATGGACTTGGGGGCTATAGAATCAGCCATTAGAGACCCTAAAGGAAGCACGTTTTATCCATCAACGAGATTGATTTGCTTGGAGAACACACACGCCAAGTAAGTTTTTGCTCATGTTATTCATACTTGATAAAGCTTAGCTTGTCTCTTATGAGGGTTTGATTTGATGCAGCTCTGGTGGGAGATGCTTGAGCGTGGATTACACAGATAGAGTTGGAGAGATTGCCAAGAGACATGGATTAAAGCTTCATATCGATGGAGCCCGCCTGTTTAATGCTTCCATTGTAATATCCCTCATCTCCTTTTTTCTCATTCTTTAACAATATGGATCAATGTTGAAGAAACCGCTATACAATAGTTAGGTGTTTTGTATATAACTAACGTCTAGCCAGATTATCATGATTTAGAGATGGCCTAATTATTAACCGATTTGAATTGCGTAATTCTATTTTTAATAAAATCATTTCGGTTATAACCGATTTGCCATCTAGGCGTTTGCCTATACAGATTTTTTGAACATTTATGCATTATAATAAGTTTGAACTAGGATTGTGACACATAACGACATTAATACAAACCAGTATACTAAACTATTATGCAATGTTTTGTTTTGTAAGGCCCTTGCAGAGTTCCAGTCCATAGGCTTGTACAGGCTGCTGACTCTGTTTCGGTATAGTTTTCTTTATTTAGCTTCTTTTAACCTCTGAAATGTTTAGCTAAAAGATAACACATGTACACTCTGCTTCAGGTGTGTCTCTCTAAAGGTCTTGGAGCTCCTATAGGATCTGTAGTCGTTGGTTCACAGAGTTTCATGGAAAAGGCAAAAACGTTAAGGAAAACATTAGGAGGAGGAATGAGGCAAATAGGTGTTCTGTGTGCAGCTGCTTTGGTCGCACTTCAAGAGAACCTCCCAAAGTTACAGTTTGACCACAAGAAGACAAAGTTGTTAGCTGGTACGTACTCTAGTCTCTACTAATTAACCGCCAAGAAAGAAAACTCAGTAATGTATAGTTTTGCAGAAGGGTTGAATCAGATGAAAGGGATTAGAGTGAACGTTACAGCCGCGGAGACCAACATGGTGCTTATTGTCACAACTCTTGTACTTGTTATCAAGACTGCTATGTTGTTTAATTATTTATGTCATAAATTCAGATTTTCATGGATATGGAGGATGGATCAAGACTTACTGCTGAGAAACTGCGCAAGAGTCTAACTGAGTATGGCATTCTCGTCATCCCAGAAAACTCGTCCCGGTATGTCTCACATGAACAGAGCTTGATTGTTGCGTTTACGTGCAGAGAAAAGAATTGTTGAAAAATTTATAAAATTTAGAAATATTAATACGTTTACATGGAATGTGGGTTGCAGGATCAGAATGGTTATACACCACCAGATAACAACAAATGATGTGCATTACACATTGTCTTGCTTTCAAGTAAGAGTATTATATTTCTCTAAACTACACACCCTTTCCAACAGTGGGACTGATGTTTATATGAACTGATCTGTTTTATTTTGGCAGCAGGCAGTGCAAATGATTCAGGAACCAAGCAGAAACTAAATCTGCAGAACCGAAAAATGTTTTTATTTAAATGTTGTTTGTCTAAGTCACTTTTATATAAAATTTTCAGGGATCAATCGATCTCTCAGTGAAATTTGAATTGAATTTGTCAATCATTTCTTCCATTTTATTTACTATTTTGTTATATATCTTATTAGTAACCAAAACTAATGGTTTCAAGATCAACAATGCAAAACTAGTAAAGATTTACCGGTATGATTACTGGTGACTTGTCTCCAAACATTTCAAAACCAGGACTCCTGTAGAGGAGGAAGATCTAATTTACCGGCTTTGTGCTGCTTACTTATCTTTTACCATCTCCCAGCATTTTGTAGGCGACAAGTGAGCGAACACCTCACTAGGATTAGTAGATTACTCTCCAAGTAAACCTGACAAGAAGATCATACCACACAGTTTGTTGATGAGCAAGATTTTCTCAACTACACATTGACCAAAATAATCATAAGAAATGCAACTCGGTAGAAGCAAGAAGATAACATGTAACTATATAAACACACATATTTTTTGGCCAAAAAACATATCTATACTATTATTTGCGAAGTGACTTTCGCAACGGAGCTCCCACATTAAAAGTTATAGTGGTTAATATCGATATTACCCTTAATGAATAAAATATATAATTAAACTAAAAATAAAAAGGAAAATTAATTTATTTGATCAGATAGTTAATTAAAATTAATATAGTAAGATTTATCCAAAAGCTAAAAATATTTTAAAATAAAAAGATAATTCATATATGTATGTTGTGTTGTTATCTGATTTTTAAAAAAATATAAAGTTGAAAACATAAAGTATATAACTAAGTATTAATCAAATAAAATTCTTGATTTTATATAATTAAAAAGAGAATATTAAGTGACTTTTAAGATTTATTTCTATATAATAAATATGTGTACAAATTTTTTTCCAAAAAAACTATAAATAATATGTAAAAAATTTCAAACGAAATAAAATCATAGTCATTTAGTTAGTAACACATATATTAATGAGTAATTATAAATATTTAGTAATTATGATTTAATATAATAAAACCCAAACATAAAAAAGAATTTAAGCTTTATGAAATCAGATAACTCATTCAAACTGATATAATAAAAATCTTTTTAAAAGTAAAAAAGATAATTCATATACATATTTTGTTATTATCCAAGAATATCTTTAATAAAGATTAAACAATTATTTCTATATATATATTATTATTATCTAAAAAGAATATCTTTCAATCATAAATAAAATTAGTTGGAAAATATACAGTTAAAAATATTTCTACTATATATGAAAGCTTTCAAGAAATTAACGCAATAATGAATATATATTTTAATAAAAAAATTTCATATACAAATAATTTGATATTCTGTAAAAAAAACTTAAAAGATCATAAACAATAATCTATCATGATATTTAGTTAGTAATTGCAAAATGATTAGGCCCGCTTGAGCGGGCACAACACCTAGTAAATTACGTTGTGAAAAATAAATGTTACCTCATTTGAAGATTAGGGCTTCAAATTTATGTCACTTCGTCTTTGAATCATCCAATTAATTATCTCTAACTTTAGAGTTCATGAAGCTTAAAACAATCACACCAAATATTTTTTTTTCCAAATAATTTTGTTGTTAATGATAAAAATTAGTAAGAAACAAGGCTCCACTTCAGCAATCCGCGTACGTAATGAAAAACATCAAGAAAGGACAAATCAGTAAAAGTCTTAAATCAACGAATAAGTGTAAGACACTTGTCACTAACTAAGTGGTTGTTTTGAAAAGTTTTGTTAGCGGGCAAAGATGTAATTTCATCACACTTTTGAAATTATATTTCCTTCTCTTTTAAGTCTTGAACCCATCCTCTGAAACTCTCTCACCACGATCATCCCAGAGAAATCAGAGAAGAACAGCTCGTTACTTGGCCTTCGTGATTCTATCCGGTTTCTGTTCTCGGTTCTGGATTCCGATCCTTCTCCTTCTCTTTCGACAAGGTATAATACTTGTTTTTTTTTCTAAAACAGAGGTATTCGCTGTTTGTGATTTTGTTTCCATCGAACGAATTTTTATTTCAATAGGATTTAGAATTTTTATTTCTAAAACAGAGGTACTCGCTTTATATTCTCGATCGTTTAGATTCATTTGAGTAGTAAACTTGTTTTTTTTACTAAGAATTGTAACTTGTATTCGATTTGAGAAATTGTTGTTTATGTTTCTGATTTTTTGTAGGTTTCGTGCTTAAATTCTCGGATTGGGTGATCACAAGTGAGTCTTGAAATCGTTCCTTCACTCCCACGTCTCAGTGATTCACTACGCAGGTTTTCACTTTGATTACTTGTAGTAACTTCTTCTTCTTTTTTCTTTGAATTCGATTTAGAATTTGTAGTTTACAAGAGATTCGTGTTTGCAGATAAATCTTCAATCTGTTCCTTCACTCCCAAGTCTCAGAGATTCACTGACGCAGGTTTCACTTTGTCGCAAATTTTTCCTTTTTTTTTGTTGTTGTTAAAAGATGATTCGTGACTCGAATATGATTCGATTATGTTCTTGTGTTTTATTTTCCAAAACAATGATCGATAATATATGTTTCAGGATGACTGATCCGTATGATGCGTTTAAAATCTTAGTGGCCGAAGTTGAGAAGCATTATCATTTTGTGTACGACAAATACACAGAGGCAGAAGCAGCGAACAATGACATAGCTCGAGCTCGTGCCCCTGTGGATGGAGATGATCAACAGAAACTCTAATCCATGGGGTCGCTGATGATGAGGTGCGTGATTGGTTAAGAGATTGCATGGGACAAATTGACTGTTGGTATGGAGAGCTTTACGAAAGGTATAAAGCGGAAGTAGCGAAGAATCTTGCCTCATCATCATCTGGCCATGGAGATGTTCCTCCTGAGAAATCATCTTGTGCAGATATTGTCTTGTCTGGTATAGCTCCTGATGCACCCAAAATCCAGCACCCTCCTTCTTGGTTCATGGACACGGCCCAAGGTGGTGACCTTGTTGACCAGCTAGACCTAGCCGAGGTTTTCTCATCAGATTATGCAATTTTGGATGAGCTGAATACTCAAGTTAGCTGGACTGACACTATCATGGACAAGCTGAGCTGGACTAACACTCACCCGGACGAGCTGAGCAAGTTTGTTCGACCTTCCGAGCTGGATCGACCATCAAACCACCCGAGAAGCAACACAGATATATGTTCATTGTTCGAAGCATATCTTCTAAACCATGATGTTTCTTCACTTGAAACCACTTGGAGAATGTGCTCAACTCAATTATGGAACTCCTCGAAGAAGAATCAGATCAAACGGAGTTCAGATGAGGGAGTTATGCCATGTACAAATCAGGTGATGTTCAATTCTCGCGAATTCAGACATGTGTGGATCGTCCCGCGTGTGTCCGTATCCTTCCCAGAATGGTGTGCACGACCAGCATGAACCTGGACATCTTTCTGAATGTGGACTAGTCAACATCAAAATCCGCACTTTGACTAGTCTTCCTTGTTTTCCACACTTTGACTAGTCTTAGTCAAATTTATGTTTTCTATGCCTTGTTTTCTGCACTTTTCTTTATTTCTCTTTGACTCAAAACTCTATATAATGTAGTCCCATTTCATTGCAACAGGATCAACGAAATTTCTTCTTTTATTTGAGTTTTTACTCTTTGTTCTTTGTCAAGAACACTTTTAGTTTCTTTGGTGTGGTTAGCTCCAAACAAACGCCTCTTTCTAGTTGGACCGGTGCGTCATATCCGCCAACTGATCGAGTTTGCTTCCTTGTCGGACCTGTGAGTCATATCAGGCGACATTCAAGCACCCAGACAGTATCATTGGGTCATTCCGCAACCCTTTGTGTCGTCATTCAATCCATCAGTTCTCTTCGGAGTTCATATCTTTCATACCGGTCGAGTGATCAGATTTAGGGTGTATCAAGTGGTATCAGAGTCACTCTTCCGGTAACTCTTTATCATTCCATCTTCTCATCTCTCCATATTCTTCTAAACACTTCTTCTTCTACCTTTCTTGAACCCGGGCCCCTCATTACCCACCATAGTTTAAAAAAAAAATAAGATCTAAGTTTATGCTGTAAAAAAAAAAAAGAGAAAAGTTAAAAAAAGAAAAAAAAAAGAAATTTCAAAGTTTGATTTGTTTTGTGGTGTGGTGGTGGAAGAGAAAGCCTGCTGGCCGAAGAGAAATCCGGCCTTTGAGGTGGTTAAGGCGGGTTCCCTCTAAATCTCTTATCTTTCTATCTTTAAACACCTTCGTTTGTTTGGAACTACCCGTTGGGGATTCCTAAAGTTGTTCTTCTTAGAACTTTGAGTATAAGACTTTGAGTGCACACTTTAAACTGAGAGAAACACGTGTGTGGGTGAGGATCAAACACTCGAGTGTGTGAGATTTTTATCTAACGTTTTGTGTTTAAGAATTTTCAGGAACCATGACTAGTAAGGATGAAAGGAGCCGACCAGGAAATTCTTTTGTTGGTTTATCTAACTTGCAGATGAGGAAGATCAATGATTCTGTTGCTAACCTTATACATGCAGGTCTAGAACAGATCCATCAGAAGCTGGACGAAATTCAAGGTGTCCAACAGACTCGTCCTAAACCCGCAGCAAGGAGAGAACGCCCTAGGCGGACCAACCGATCCAATGACGATTTTGGAGAAAGAGAGTTCCCTGATGGCGACAGCAAGAGCCAAAAGAAGAGCACATCCACACATGCACCTGTAGCTGAGCCATCCATATTCATCAGTGAAAAGCCCAAAGGTAAATCTGAATGCAGCTTTGAAGATCTAAAAGATTTTTCAGATTCATTACCAATTTTTGATGAATATGATGATGAGCCAACTGAAAGTCTGATGAATTGTGAGGATACTTGTGATTTTCCTACTCCTGAATCTGAGTTGATGCTTGGTAGTAAACTAACCTGTTTTGAGCCGGAGCTTCCGAGCAGTCTTATTCTTAGTTCACAGGATTTTGAGGAAGAGCCATTCAACCAACCACATCATGGACGACTTCCTGGCACTAGGACACCTTTGGATGATGATCTAGGTTCCATATTTGATGAGGAAGACGATCTTTGTCCAGTCTTTGATGAGGAAGCACCAAGCATCAATATGGACAGTCATCTTTGCTTTGATCCCGGCACAACTCCTCCCATTTTATCCACTGACATTCAAGAGCACTGTGAGAAACTTGATTTGATTTATTATCTGCATGAATTGTTTGTTGGAATCAGTTCTCTTAATGTCAAAAGTTTTGGTCTAGACAATGTGAAAGAATTTTGTGTTTCAAATCCCATTTTTGATAACATGATTCATTCTTTTGAGAAACTTGAACCTGATAAACTGTTTGATCAAAAATGTTTTCTAAATGACAATGACATCTCTTCTGGTATTGTTTTGAGTTTTGATCAGTTTCTGAAACATCACAAAGGTTTTGATCATCTTGAAAAATCATTTGAGCTTGTTTTGCAACAACCAGATTTTTGTTTCCGAAAACTTTGTGATTCCTTTGTTTGTTTCAAGGATAATTGGTTTGATCTGAGTTTCTCTAGTCATGGACTGATCACTGGTGATTTGTTTGCATTCCCTTGTGCCTTGGACGAATTTATGGTTAAGACTTTGCTAGAACAGAAATCACTTAGAACTAAAACCGATTCTTGTTGTGATTCTGATTTGAAACCTGCCCCTTCTTATTTTGAATCTGATCTTGATCTAAAGTTTTTGTTTTCTGAATATGATCAACCTAGGCTCGTCTTGAATATGTTCTATGGTGTTTCATGCCTTGAAAGCATTCTGATTTGCAACACCTTCTTTGAAAAACATATTGAGCCTTGGAAAAGTAATTCTCAGTTTGAGCTTGATCTTTTGTGTTCTAAATCTGAGAAACTTGTGCATGTTGTGAAATTATTCTTTAGGAACTATGAAATCACGAGCCTTGACACCATTCTGGTCTGTAATGCTTACTTTGATGTGCATCTTGACAGGCTGAAATGTGTGCAACTTGTTCTTGGAAAATATAGCTTGATTTCTGATTTGCACAAGTACATGTCTTGCACATATGATCCTGGTATTTTAATGATTGTTTTGAGTGTCCAGGATAAACAGGTTCAGCCTCAGAGAAGAGAAAGCATTGACCATTCTCGTCAGCCTGAAATTTGGAGATGCATTGATACATCCACTCAAACTGGCTACCTTGGAGATGCCAGCGACACAGGTTCAGTCCAAAGCAAATATCTCGGCATCCAGAAGGTCTTTCGTCTTGACACCAATTTTCCTGGAAAGCCAACTCCCCAAGGTTTCACTGAGGCTTGGAATCACTTGAAAAGCTTCACGGAGGAAGGAGTTATGAAATTTTCAAACAGGCGGTTTACCAGTACATCTATCTGCGAGTACCCAGCTTTTGAAGCAGATTCAAGCCTTGTGAAGAAGCGGCCTGAGCCAAAGCCGATCATAGGATTCAAGATGAATCTCTCCTCTTTCCAGGAGGCTCAATATCAGGAAAAATGGCCACGGAATCATGAAGTTATGATCCATTCTCTAAAACCGGCCAAACCTGTTCTACACTTGCTTCAATGGGAAGCTAGCCGATCCAATCAGCTTCAAACCAGACCTTGGCGACCAGGAGTATCAATCTACACAGTCAGGTATGACCCAAACCTTTCTCAGAAACATCTTGGAAGCTAAGTGTTTACTTTCTTCTTCTTATTCTGATATTGTGCTTGAAAATAAATGGTTTTGTGATGAAGTTAACCATCTTGAACCGGTACAGCCGAGTAGTCTAGTTTCTTTGTCACAGGAACTGAAACTGTTGGAGCAATCTGCCAGCACTGAACCAAAGATGGAATCAAGCAGAGGACGATGACCAAACACTTGTGTTATTGGAATATGGAACTGGAAATACTTGAGGAGAGCAAGTTCAAAACTCCAAGGAAGTTTCTCTCCAAGTTTATCTTTCATTGAATTTTACTTGTTTTTAAAATTTTTTTTGTCTGATTCATTCTCTTTTTATTCAGGTAAAATGGATTTGAGGACAAATCCTTTTGAAGAGGGAGAGTATGATGCACCCAAAATCCAGCACCCTCCTTCTTGGTTCATGGACACGGCCCAAGGTGGTGACCTTGTTGACCAGCTAGACCTAGCCGAGGTTTTCTCATCAGATTATGCAATTTTGGATGAGCTGAATACTCAAGTTAGCTGGACTGACACTATCATGGACAAGCTGAGCTGGACTAACACTCACCCGGACGAGCTGAGCAAGTTTGTTCGACCTTCCGAGCTGGATCGACCATCAAACCACCCGAGAAGCAACACAGATATATGTTCATTGTTCGAAGCATATCTTCTAAACCATGATGTTTCTTCACTTGAAACCACTTGGAGAATGTGCTCAACTCAATTATGGAACTCCTCGAAGAAGAATCAGATCAAACGGAGTTCAGATGAGGGAGTTATGCCATGTACAAATCAGGTGATGTTCAGTTCTCGCGAATTCAGACATGTGTGGATCGTCCCGCGTGTGTCCGTATCCTTCCCAGAATGGTGTGCACGACCAGCATGAACCTGGACATCTTTCTGAATGTGGACTAGTCAACATCAGAATCCGCACTTTGACTAGTCTTCCTTGTTTTCCACACTTTGACTAGTCTTAGTCAAATTTATGTTTTCTATGCCTTGTTTTCTGCACTTTTCTTTATTTCTCTTTGACTCAAAACTCTATATAATGTAGTCCCATTTCATTGCAACAGGATCAACGAAATTTCTTCTTTTATTTGAGTTTTTACTCTTTGTTCTTTGTCAAGAACACTTTTAGTTTCTTTGGTGTGGTTAGCTCCAAACAAACGCCTCTTTCTAGTTGGACCGGTGCGTCATATCCGCCAACTGATCGAGTTTGCTTCCTTGTCGGACCTGTGAGTCATATCAGGCGACATTCAAGCACCCAGACAGTATCATTGGGTCATTCCGCAACCCTTTGTGTCGTCATTCAATCCATCAGTTCTCTTCGGAGTTCATATCTTTCATACCGGTCGAGTGATCAGATTTAGGGTGTATCAGCTCCTGTATCACCTCAAAACCAAACTCTACCCGAGATGGAAGATGATGTTGTGCCTGGAAGGTTTAGAAGCTGTATGGACGAAATTCAAGAGTCTTATGGAGATGTTTATCAAAAGTACAAAGAGGAACATGCCAAGAACATCAGCAATGTACAGCAGAATAAATCTTTTACAGAGGTTCTTATGTGTCCAGCTGCAGCTAAGGTGGTCGCAGGAAGTGGTATGGTTGCAGCTCGTGACACTTCAGCTAAGGGAGGTCGTCCTCAGCAACAAAGTTCTGTCTTTTCTGATAGTAGAGAAGGATTCAAGGATTCAGCTCGTCCTCAGCATCAAAATTCTGTCTTTTATGGTAGCAGAGGAGGATTCAAGAACACATCACGTCAGGATTCAGCTCGTCCTCAGCATCAAAGTTCTGTCTTTTATGTCTTTTATGGTAACAGAGGAGGATTCAAGAATGCACCACGTCAGGATTCAACTCGTCCTCAGCATCAAAGTTCTGTCTTTTATGTCTTTTATGGTAACAGAGGAGGGTTCAAGAACGTACCACGTCAGGATTCAGCTCGTGCCTCATTCCAAAACATTGCCCTAGTTAAGGCTGCCACTTCAAAGATCAAACTATTGAAGAAGTTCAGGCACAAGGAGGCTCTGGTCTCTGTTTTGGAGGAGAAGAAAGTTCATGTCCTAGAGACCCACATGATATATCTTACTAGTATCCAAAACTAATGGTTTCAAGATTAAAATGCAAAACTAATAAAGATTTACATGTATGATTACTGGTGACTTGTCTTCAAACATTTCAAAACCAGGACTCCTAGAGGGTTGTAGAGGAGGAAGATCTAATTTACCGGCTTTGTGCTGCTTACTTATCTCTTACCATCTCCCAGCATTTATTGGGCGACAAGTGAGCGAACACCTCACTAGGATTAGTAGATTTCTCTCCAAGTAAACCTGACAAGAAGATCATACCACAGTTTGTTGATGAACAAGATTTTCTCAACTGCACATTGACTAAAATAATCATGGGCAAAAAAAGTAAAATAGTAATAATCATAGGCAATGCAACTCGGTAGAAGCAAAATTATTACTATTTTACTTTTTAGTCAAAAAAACACATATATTTAGGTAACGGAGAGATTAATATAAAGATAAAATATTGTGATAAGAAATATTTTTAATGGAAATTACGTTGTGAAAAATAAATGTTACCTCATTTGAAGACAACTTGAAAAATATAATTTTATGAATGGTGGTACCAAATACAAAAAAAAAAGGATACATGGTAGTGAATGTTGGATGTTTCATAAATAATAGGAAGTAAATAAAAATCGTAGAGAGATAGAGGGCATACTCTGTAAATCAAGGATAAACCCTACTTATCACATCAAACCAAACCCCCCCCCCCCAAGAAGAAAAGAAAGAAACACTCTCACACAGCCATTGTTCCCAAATCGAAGAAGAAGAAGAAGACCAAACGGTGAGTTCCTTCCTCACACTCTTTTCTCTTCAATTCTCCAAGATTAGTTATTGTAAGAACAAGTTTCTCTGCTTCTGCCTGCTCAAACTCAATCTCTTCTTTAACGATTCCGTGCTTTCTTTATGCTCTAATCTGTGTCTTGTCTTCTTTCCACAGGTTTGGTAATGAGATAAAGCTTTGAACACTTTAACAGCTAAAGCTTTCTGGGTCTAACGTTCTTCCTCGTCTAGCAAGGAAAACTCTCTGCTTTTGTCAAAAACAAAAAAAAAAGGTTCCGAGTTTGAGAGATGACGTCACCAAGTTTGCTACTTGAGGCTCACTTCTTGCACATTCCAAAGCAGGCGAGTCTCAGTCTCAGTCATGGAGATTGGAAGAAAGAGATTGGTTTGAGAAGTGATGTTTATCATATGAGATGCCCTGCCTTGCAGAGTAGTACTAGTCTCTGCATCCAACCTGTTGATGATCTTTCCGAGAGAAGAACGGTTCTCTCATCAGACGGACCAATCACGGAGAACAAACAAGACGCGAACAACGACATCCTCCACAGCCTCTGCAGCTACGGGAAGCTAACAGACGCCTCCAAACTCGTCGAGGTCATGGCTCGTCACAACCAACTCCCTCATTTCCCTTCCTGCACCAACCTAGTCCGCGGCCTAGCAAGAATCGACCAAACCGACAAAGCAATATGCATACTAAAAATCATGGTGATGTCCGGTGGAGTTCCGGACACCATCACCTACAACATGGTCATCGGAAACCTCTGCAAGAGAAATGATCTGAGATCCGCTCTGCTCCTATTACAAGACATGAGCTCGAGCGGGACCTCTCCTGACGTGATCACTTACAACACGTTGATCCGCTGCATGTTCGACAACGGTGAATACGAGGAAGCTATCGGGTTTTGGAAACACCAGCTGAGGAGCGGCTGTCCTCCTTACATGATAACCTTCACTGTCCTTGTGGAGCTCGTGTGCAGGTACTGCGGAAGCGCTAGAGCCATGGAGGTGTTGGAAGACATGGCGGTGGAAGGTTGTTACCCCGACATCGTCACGTATAACTCTCTTGTCAACTTTAACTGCAGGCGAGGGACTCTAGAGGACGTGGCGTTGGTGATTCAGCACATCGTCTCTCACGGAGTTGAGCTCAACACCGTCACTTACAACACGCTTCTGCACTCTCTCTGCTCTCGTGGATACTGGGACGAGGTCGATGAGATTCTGAGCATCATGTGCGAGACTTGTTACTCTCCCACGGTTATCACTTACAACATTCTGATCAACGGTTTGTGCAAGGCGGGGCTTCTGAGCCGTGCGATCGATTTCTACTACCGGATGGTGGAGCAGAGGTGTTCGCCTGATATCGTCACTTACAATACTATTCTTGGAGCAATGTCTAAAGAAGGGATGGTCAAGGAGGCGATGGTGCTGCTTGGTTTGCTGAGGAAGACTAGGTGTTGTTCTCCGGGGTTGATCACTTACAACTCTGTGATCGATGGGTTGGCTAGGAAAGGTATGATGGAGAAAGCCTTGGAGATGTACGATCAGATGGTGGAGGCTGGAGTCTCTCCTGATGATATAACGCGCCGGTCTTTGATCTACGGTTTCTGCAGGGCGAACCTGGTTGAAGAAGCGAGTCAGGTTTTGAAGGAGACGAGTGATAGAGGGAATGGGATCAGAGGGAGTACTTATAGGTTGGTGATCCAGGGGCTGTGCAAGAAGGGAGAGATGGAGATGGCTGTGAAGGTTGTTGAGATAATGCTGACTAGTGGATGTAAGCCTGATGAGAGTGTATATGCTGCGATTGTTAGAGGTGTGGAGGAGATGGGGATGGGAAGTGAGGCTGGTGAGTTGCGGAAGAAGCTTAGGGAGTGGAAACTATTGAGAGAAACGTAGAAAAATGTGGTTCAGAGGCTTTTCTTTTTGTTTTGTTGGTTGCTTTGGTGTACAGGAAACAAGTTTTGTTAAGTTTGAAATGGTTTTGGAATTAGAGATAGCTTATGTCTTCTCCAATAGCTCTAGTTATGTTCCAGTGTCTTGTTATGGTTCTGGTCACTCTTTTGCGTTTCCTTTTCTTAACTGTATGATCTGCAGCTTCAGGTTTCAAGTTTTATGTCAACTAGATTCGATCTCCGCGCCACGCGCGGATAAGTGTTGAAATTGTTATTTTTGTAGATCATAAGTTTAAATTTTGCATGGGATTAGAGTAATATTTTTCCCCCAAATAGATGAAAGCTGATAGTTATTAAATGCACGTAACTAACAAAAAGAGTAAAATAGTTGCTTAAAATAATGTAAATATTGTAAAAAGATTTCAATTATCCTGAAAAATAAAATCCGTAATGTGGTCCATATTAAAACAACTTGAAATAGACAAAAATTAAGACAGTTAACTTTATTTAAATAGGTACGAAACAATTGCTATCAGAGGTTAAAGATACATACTTGATATAGCTGAATAAGAACTCTATTATATGATTTCTCAAAAATAACCACAAATTTTTACTACTTATTTTTAAGAGATATTAAAGCTAAAAATAATTTTTAACAATAAACGTATTTTGATCAAATAATTTCAAAATATTTTTAAATAGCATAACATTAGGTAAATATAATTTATTTTATCCTTATTAAAATTATATTTTTCTTAATATTTGATTTGCTTTTTAATTTTATGTTTTTATGCTTGTGGAACTTATTATAACCATAATAAAAAACATACCCAAGAAAATCTGAATTCTCATTTTTAAGGCTATTTAAAATATCTATATGTGTTCATGTGTTTCTAAATTTTTTTCAGTTACTCATGTATAATGATCATCGCTTTATTTTCTAACATTTTTAAAAACCAACATATAATTTGATAAATATTATGAAAATACATGCACATTTAGACGATAAATAAAAATAATTTTATTTGACGTATTTATAATCAAAAACAATTATACATCAGTTCAAATTTGAAAGAATATATATAACTTAATATACTCACAACATGAGTTACTCGACTAATCCAACTTATGTCTAAATCAAAGAATTAACTACAATAAGAATATGTAATGTTAGAATAATAGTGTATTTATTATATATATTGTAGGATGACTCAAAACATATTAATAAATAAAAATAAAATATATAACCAACTATTAAAATTTAGTTATTTTGTAGAATTTATATATATGCATGAGACTCCAGAACACTATCGTTATATTGATTTTTGTAATTTAGATTCAGACACTATAGTTTATTTTTTTATTTTATTCTAAGCACAATATATCTTAAGTTATATATAATCTTACTAAAATACATTTACACTTCTAAGACAACAACCATCCATACAAATAAAAAAGTTAATCAATATTTTAATATATTTAGAAAAAATACTGTAGTTGAATTCATAGAAATAGATGCAATCTAATATACACAAGTGATAATTAAATTGGCTGTAAAAACAACAAAACCGACTAACTATAACATATCTAAAATCATATTTCTAATTAAAGTAATATAATATTATTAATATGAATTATACATATAATTTATAAATTAATTTTAAATTAACAGTAAATGTCAATCTATTATTATAGTATATCTACTTTAAAAATATTATATATGTGCATGGGCACGGCAAAATCATCTAGTATATATTTATAAAACATACAATATTTTTTCATAGTACGATTTTATCATTATTTTATTTAATTTCTAATAAATTTTAAACTGACCAAAAATATTATAAATTTATGAAAATATTTTATTAAAACATAGCTAAAATGCGATGTCTAGTTTTTTATTCTTGAACAAAATATGATGTCTCGTTTTCTTATAGTTTTGCAAATTTTTAATAAAATACAGATTCTGTTTTAAACTAAATTAAACATTAAAATCACATGCATTAGCTTATTATAAGATCACATGCTTGGAAAGTGGGTAGAGTATATGTGTCAATCAATAGAAAGACTAATATTGTACCATGTGACACATATTCTCGGCTTATTCATATTAGGTCTGTAGAATATAAGGTAGAAGCTACCAAGGCATAATGGAGAATACTAAATGAAAAAAAAAATGTAATAATGAACCTTTTCCCTAGTACACACAGACTTAGTACTTCAGGGAGGCATGTTAACTAAATCTAAAGATGTAAGCTAGATGTCATGTAAAGACGCAGGGTCAGACGGCAACAACCAAACTGCTGAGGGGATCTACGTGAAGCAAGTAATGAGTTCAGACTTGAGCCATGAGGCGTCCACTGGATTGTTTTTTTTTTGGTTT
Organism: Raphanus sativus; assembly: GCF_000801105.2. Lineage (NCBI taxonomy): Eukaryota > Viridiplantae > Streptophyta > Magnoliopsida > Brassicales > Brassicaceae > Raphanus > Raphanus sativus. Next base: position 22,584,125 of record NC_079515.1, on the reverse strand, counting down.
AAGTGGTCCTTATGGCCCTCACCTCCCCAACGATTTATGCAGAGAAACATAAGGATAATAAAAGTTTGAACTTAAAACTGGCGTCTTTAGCATAATACAATGCATATTTTTGTTACATGGATTAAAGCTTAGGGTTTTGATACACACAGAAACACATATCATTGACAAAGGAAAAAAACCTTCGCATATGCTTGAACATCATGGAGATCATATCTTCTCTGTTTGATGTACTCTGAAAACTCAGGAGATGGAGCTTTCAAGCTCCTACATCAGTCGCTGATGAACCTGGTTTAAGCCACGTGAAGAAAGTCTTGAAGAAAGTCTTGAAGAAAGCTTGTTTGTCCTGTTAAAAGTGAGAGAGAGACCATCTTTGAGGTCTTTGGCAGCTTCAGTGAGAGCAATTAAATTATTAAAGCCAATGGTTTCAGATCCTCTGCCAAGAGCTTCTGCCTGGTTAACACATCCTCGCTGTTTGCTATAAACCTAGCTGTTGTACCCGGATTAGTGATTACCAGCGCAGTGCAGGTGGGCTGGAACCACTTGTGGCATTACCCCTGAAACAGAGGGCTGTGTAAACCTTGGGCCATGCTTGATGAGATCATCAAGTATGCTCTGCTGAGCTTTCTTAAGACCTTGCATCAACACCACAAATCGGTAGGAGTTAGTATCCAGCAACTCCATGGGAGTTCCTTCTGGAAACAGTGCATGGTAACTGCCTACCACTGAATCGATTAGGGATAGAATGACCTTAAAGCACTTCTTATTTCATGGCTCACAAATTTGTAGTAGCTAGCAGCAGTTCAAGTCGTGCGACTTCATAGCTCGCAAAAGAGCATGTGTGACTTCTGATCGGCTTCTTTATTTCTTGCCCTTGCTGTTTTATTCAAGACATGCGTGTAATGGAATCTCCGTGAGGCATTGACACCAGTGCTTTCTGCGTTAATGTAATGGAATGTACCAAATAGTAGAGAAGACTGTTGCATTGACACCAGTGCAGATTTCTTCATAAATGTAATGGAATAAACTAAATATGCGCATGGTTTCTAATTTTCTTTTAATCGCAACTCCAAATTCCTTAATCTTCAGTCTTCTGTTTTTGTTGGTGTAGCTCAGACTGTTGCTTTGACATTTAAATCACTCTGAAAAAGAGATGGTACGCTAGAATAGCAAATTTCACTTGAGCTTCTGGTATGGTTGGCATTGGCAAAAAGAAAATGTTAAGTTAGCATCATGATAATAAGTTTTAAAATTAAACCAGTCGCATTAGACACATTGCATTGTTTTTTGGCTTCAAAGCTTAAATCCAGAATGATTATGAATCTTAGACACCAAGAGAAATAATGGAACTTGTAGGATTTAGCTTTACTGTGATATTGTATTTGGTGAAGAACCTTACCGTTTCTGGGCCAGTTACATTGCTCCCTACACATCTCTTCTGTTCCACTGTTTGACCTGTCCAAACATTTTTGAGTTAATTCTGTCACAGAAACAACCCAAAATAAAGAGGTCGTCTGACAATTAATAAAAGAAACATTACTTACTTCCAGTTCAGTTCAAGTTCTTTTCGGTTAAGGAGCTCTGATTCTCTGCATCACCAGGTCTTCTTCCAACCTTCACCTGTGGGATTTTCTGTACACATGATTTTAGACAATTAAGTCCAAAAGAGATGTAAAAGAGCATAACAAATACACTCTAAAGTTTATGTGTAGGCCACAACATTCTTACGACTCTTCTTCTAGCAAATTAAAAATTGTTTACCTCAAAGACTTCTTTGAATAGCTGCTTTGAGACATTTGATGAATGTTATCTATGTTTTATGTTTTAGATGATGGTATGAATGTTATCTATGTTTTATAGCTGCTTTGAGACATTTGAATACCCCGCCACTGGTGGTATCTATGTTTTATGTTTTAGATGATGGTATGGAAGAGAAAATATGTTGATCAAATCAAGAGATATTTACGTTCTTACATATTTGAGGAAAACCCTTGAAGATCTTATTGACCTCTGAAACAGGGCTTCATCATCTTCTTCCTATTAGTCGTCCTCAGACAGTCACAGTGATTCGCTCAAGCTAAGGAAGAAGAACCGGCCCAGCATCCCAGCATCCCAGCATCCTTCGGATTTTTTTCCCGACATAAAAATGAGGGATTTGGAACGGTTGCATCGGTCACGATTGTAGCTGTGAAAAAGGAGTTTAATGAGAAAGATTGGTGGAGACCGACGTTACAGAAGACAATTGAAAAAGGTGATAAACGTCTACGCTTCTGCAATAGAACGAAGCAGGTGAAGTTGATGAGTCGCTTAGGGCTGATAATGTTCAGATTAGCCCACACAAAAGCCCGGTAACTTGAAAACTCGACTTGATGATGACGTGACATAACTGAGCATCCCTATTGGCTGATTTAATTAATCCGACGTGGATAACCTATCTATGGATCATATTTCCCTTTTAGTATAGTATAGATTATATTATACTATTTTATATGATTTTTATTAATTTATGAAGCATTTAAAATCATTATAAAAATGATATTATAGACAAACAAATAACAAAAAGAATTCTAAGATCATATTGTTATTTTTAATAAATATTTTTTTGGTTTGAACTAAAGTGATCTAATATACTTTAATATTAGTGCAGTGGATGCTTTATAATCTTAGACCAAAGAATATAGAGGAAACTTTGTGTATTTTGGCAAAATGTAATTAACGAAAAACATATATAAACAATATAAAACTGAAAAAATGAAATATATTTTGTTTATACTATTTGGGCAGAACATGTTTTTACAAATATATACTTATGTATTTCGCATATGCACTTAGAAAAAGAACTCTTATACAAATTCATTAATGTTTAAATTTTGTCATATAACATGAAATACACTTTATTTTGAAAGGTTTTAGTAACAAAATAATTTTTAACATTTACTTTTTGAATTCACTATAAAATAATTAAAGAAAAACAAATTATGTTTATATATATTTTTACTATTTTGGCTTATGCATATTTTATTATGTTTAGAAATATATAACTTTTATTCAGAACTACACAAAGCTACTTTGTAAGTCTCATGTTACATGCTAAAGATTACTATACACCTGACGTCAATTTAAACATTTTTTACATTGTGAATCTTTTGTTTTTCGATGAGATATTGATGTTGCACTATAATGAAAACAAACCAACTAAGTTGTAATACACTTGTCTTCCTTGTACAACAAAATCGTTGTCCTTCGGTGAAAGAAACATGTTCTGACTTTTTTTATCAGAGTTGAATCCATATATTCTTGGCATGTTTGATAAGGATATCTTGCTTCCAAACGATGCCATATTTTCACAAATCTTTTCCCTTAATTGTTTGAATTGAATCAACCTTTTTCTAACCACTTAAAACAAACGGCAATTAAATTTTCTTGAATGCTTATGATGGATGAGAAACCAAAACAAAAAAAAAACCATCCTGTTGACAAAAAAAAGGAAATCGCCATCCTATTTTCGATGGATGAGAAACCAAAACAAAAACATCCAATGAAAGCTTCATGTTCTACACTGCTCCATCAACTCCAGTAGCAGCCGCAAGAGCAACAACAAACTTTGAATCTTTAGCTAACGAAGATGCCATTTGATGAACCAAAACCTCTTGCACCATTCCCCGTTCGCTCTTCCCCAAAGCTAATATGTGCCCACTATGAACCATATAGCCTTAAATGGCTTAAATTTGATGTCCCGTTTTTTTAAAGAGATATGCAGCTATGTAACCGAAGAGAAAACGTTATACCTGAAAAAGAAAAATATGGGATTTGAGTTTCCTTAAATACTCCCATGATCATCTCATAAAAACATAGATACTGCATCATACTCTTAACACAACATCAGGACCAAAAAAGGTGAAGCAAATATTTAGTGGTATCGTATATTATAAAGCTCAAATATCATCAGAAAAGGGGAAAGATATTGAGCCATATCATTTAAGAAATTTCTCTCACCAATCATAGTGACAATGGAAAAAACAGAGAATTTTTATATTATACATGGGTATTGAATCAATGCCTGAAGCACACCATTCTTGTCAAACATTGCAATCTTTTGAACAGCTCTAAAAGCCACAAAAACCTAATCATTCATATAGAAAAAATGGGCAAGAGAGTATTAATATTTTCAGAACAAAAGATTCAGTGAGGGAGACATTGTCTAGCGAGTATTACCGTGTGTACAACATCCAAGGTTACTGCACACTGCATGTTCTCGATGGATGTAAGAACAACCAAAACTTCTGCTGACGAACTTCAGCTGAAATTAAAAAAAGAAACAGTATCAATTCTGCTAAACATGAAATCATATCAATGCTAAATAACATGATCAGGTTCACCAGAAAACAATATCAGTGTTAATAAACAGGACAGAGTTTGACGAAAAATAATGACAGTTTGCCGGAAAATAATAACTCAGAACAATCAGAATCTAGAAAAAAAAACTGATGGATCGGACTTCAAATCATAAAAAAAGCACATCGATTCAGCCATGAAGAGAGATGAGTAGCAGAGAGATGTTGAGATTGTGATTCTCAGAAGAGAGATATGAATCTATTTATATCCGATATAGCCGACGGAGTAACGCAATTGAAGATCTCATACTGGGCGTATGAATTAATGGGATTAAAGACATAGCAATCACACCGCCTTCAGTTACAGAAACTTGAAAGTCACCGTCTCCGCTGATTGAAGAGAACCGAAAAACACAAACGTGTTCATCACCACGGATTAGGGTTTGCGTCAATGTAGGTGGTCCCTGGGCCGCAAAACAAAGCGGGACATCAAGCCCAAGCGAAGCCAAGACGAAATCAAGAGGACAGCATGCTGCGTTTCATTAATCGGACACGTGTCAGCCTGTAAAAGCTTGAATTAGTGACGTGGATGCTGATGTGTCTCAACAGGAGGGAAGCAACTCTACTTTATATAAATAGATGTCTATGTAAGTTGTACTATTTTCGAATCTCGAACAATGATTTGCAAACTCAAATTGGATAAACTACTAAACTTTGTAATTAGGCATTGGCACATGGCACATTTATCCGAAACTGAAGAATTATACCTAGCCAGAATTACTGAACCCAAATGAAATTTTCATAAATATGTGGACAGATTTTATATTTCTAGAACCGAAAACCAAAATCAAATTAGAACTGAGATTCGAATGGGTATCTAAAATTTTAAAATACAAATTATAAACCTAAAATATCAAATATATTTAGTTTCTGAATAATCAAATATCCTAAAACACTATTTACAAACCAAATTAGATGAAATTCTTTATTACCCTACATTTTTTAAGCTGAACTATTCATATTTAATCTGAAATTTTTAAATTATCTATATTATCCAGAATTACCTAAAAAAACAGAACCAAATTAAATCCAAAAACAACTTCTCAAATCACTTCAGCATGAGTACATGAGTAAACTTTGTTTTAGTATCAATTCCAAACTTAAAAAATAAGCAAAAGTAAACTTTGTTTTGGTCTCAGTTCCACAAACTTAAAAATAAGCAAAAAGCAAACTCCAACTCTTTTGCAATGTTTCAGAAGTAATCTATTTTGGTTGCCCTTGCAGGTGTAAGATCATCCCACGTTAAGGCGAGTCCACACTCCCCACAGATCGTGCTGCTACCAACTTTTCTTCGTTGGCTTATGATTGTACGCTTATGCGCCGTTCTAGTGCAATTGCGTCTCACAAAACGACTTCTGTTGAACCTCTTTGGGAGCCGTGGAGGCTTTGTTTGTGGTGAAGGTGAAGGTTTTTGTTGAACCACCACTGGGACATGCTGAACTTCTTCGACCTTTTTGAGTTTCTCCACTGGGACATGCTGAACTTCTTCGACCGTTTTGAGTTTCTCTGCTTCATTTTCCTTTAGCAATGCCTCATGCTCATGAAAACTAGAGATCCAGCTAATAGTGAAAGAAACAACAGATAGAGTGAGAGTCATAAAGAAAAACAAAGTATATTGTGAAAGTGCGAACTTACTTGGGGTTGTGTCTCTCCAGTAAGTTCTCCATCAACTTGTCTGAGCAGCAACCAACCTTCTGTTCCAGTGAAGTGTTTTGGCCATCTACAGCTTCATCAAACTCAAAAAGTTGTAACATCTCTTCTTTGGATATGTTCCTATCCACCACTCTTGCAGCAAGCCCCTCCTTAGTCACTTGCCGTTTATATATATTTTCTTCAATAGTCCCACGTGCCATCAACCTGTAGGCAAACACTGGCTTCTTCTGACCATAGCTCCAAGCTCGATCTATAGCTTGAAGATCATAAGTCGGATTCCATGAACCATCAACTATGATCACACGGTTAGCAGCATAGAGATTAATCCCAAGTGATCCAGCTCTGGTTGAGATTAAAGTGCATTTCACCCTCTTGTTTTCAGGCTCATTGAACTTATCAACTAACATCTGACGTTCTGAGCTTTCTATTTTCCCATCAATTCTGCAACCATGCAAAAGGAAGTTAGAGCCGGTTCACACTGCATTGATGCTAATATGAAAGAACTAAGATACTAACCTGTACCAGTCTGAACCCTTTTCCCAGTACTTTCCTCGTGTGCCATCACGACGTAGTCTTGAAAGATAAAGTTCTATGAGATCCAGTGTTTGGATACTCTGGCTAAACACTATCGCCTTATCATCCACATCAGCACACATGGATAGAATATCCAACAGCAAAACAATTTTGCCACTATAGCCCGGCTCCTTGTAGTGAGTTTTGTCAAGCAAGTCCACCCACCAATCCTGGCAAAAATAAACGATTAGAATCATAGCACAAGTGCCTTATTACAGTCAAGCTGAGTAGATAGAGTCTATAGTTACCTCCTGGAGGTAGCCATCAACTTCATCTTGCGAACCATTCATAGTTCTTTGTTTCTCTGTCAGTATCCAAAACAATAACAATGACACACATTCTGTTAATATATATACATAAGAGGTTTTGTACTTGTTATAGATGTAAATCTAATACTCCCTCCGCCATAAGGAGAGTTCTATTTTTGTTTCATATTCAGAATTTTAGTTTAGTTTTAACTTTTCATTGTATTATGTATTAATTAGAGGGAAACAAATATTAAGTATATATTAATAAAAGGTAAAAATATAGTTTAAAAGTGATTTCTTAATATGCTTGAAAAAATCTCAATTGGCTGATTTAAAAATGAGGGTTACCTCCCACATCCATGTTGCAGTCTACATTTTCATCACTTGAAGAGTCATCTGGAATATTAACAATGCTAGCTCGGCCACCGCCTTTGCTACCTTCTCTGCTTAACTTTGGAAGAATCCCTGGATGATTCAAAATCTTGGGGAAAAAAAAACACAGAGAGGATTCAGAATACAAAAAGGATACCAAATAAACTCTCAAGAGTGGTTCATTTATACCTGAGCCAAGACTTGGTAAGCAGAAAAGAAGTTTTCTCTCATCCTTTCATCTGTTCTTCCATCACTGATACCATATCGATCAAGAAACCTTTTATACAACTTCCTCTGCAAGGGAGATAGCTCGACAGATATTACAAACACTGTCTTAGGTGGCAGATCATTTTTCATAACATTCATATCCATTCTTTGCACAAATCCTTTCAACTTCTCATACAGAATGTGTGAGCTCCGGTTCATTATTTTCACATCCTCTGCAGTTGAATTCATATTCTTCCCGCTCTCTATTGGATTTTGGAAGCTGCATGCATGGTGAAAACACGGTTAAAACTCTAGAAAACATCACATGTAGCACAGGCAGATAAAGAAAACACTGACTAACCGGTTTCTAAATTCGGTGCTGCTTCCTAGGAATCCTTCTCTTACAATATCAACCATCTGTTGCAGTAAAAGACATGACTTAAGGAACAGGAGCTAAGAGAGTTCACAAGTTTTTTTTTTATAGTTTATTAAGTTAACTTACACAATAATATTCCATGATATTGTTTTGAAGGGGTGACCCAGTTAAGGCAATTCTTCTCTGGCATTTAACTTGCTTCAGTGCTTTGGTTGTGTCAGGTCCAGTGTTCTTGATGGTGTGAGCCTCGTCACAAACAAGTATATCAGGTCCATCCTGCAGCCACATAGGGTTAGGAATGTGTAAAACCATAAGCATCAGGTTCTTGCTAGTGAAAACTTATAGTCTCACCCTCAAAGCATTATAGATTTCTCTAGCTGCATTTATATCCTTCATCCCTTTCCCAAGAGACAGGTTTCTAAAAGTGGCATATCCCAACAATAAGACTCCCCCCTTACTTCTCCACTCCATTAGCAAGTCCAGTCTCATCTCCCTTCAAAAAAAAAGACATTAGCACATGAACCGAGTTGTGCAACCAAAAGCTCCATTCATAGTAGAATCTAATACCTTGAAACATCTTCAAGCATGAAGATGCCAAGTGGATTCACTTCTGAAGGCATCCACTTCATAAACTCATTTCGCCAGTTGTGCAACACATTTACAGGAGTCACAATAAGAGCGGTTTTGAAACCCAAATCAACACATCTCATTGCAGTGTACAGGAATGCTATAACCTGATAGATTTAAGTGGGTTAAGAGATAATGAGCCAGTAACAGCACTAATCTAATTTAAAGTTTAATCATTACTATTATGCACCTGAAAAGTTTTCCCCAGTCCCATTGTATGTGCTAGAATGCACCCATGACCTTTATCACCATACTTGATAATACTGTTGATAGATTGAACAATATTTTCCCACATAAATCTAATCCCTGTAACCTGAAAAAAATAGAAACCACCAAACTTAGAAAGCAGAAGTCATTTCCATAATAAGCAAATACTAGTCGAGATGGGAGACTATGATCTTATTACAAATAATAATTTAAAAGAGAGTATGTTAAGACTTAAGAAGATGGTTTAGGATCAGCAAGGGATGCACATATTTTAAAGCTAACCTGATGGTCTTTTAGTTGGGCAGATATGCTAGGAGGAATTCTCACAACTTCTTCACCAGTCTCCCTAAATACATTCACTATGTAACCAGTGTGAGCATCACCAAGAGCCTCAGCACCTCGTAGAACATTTTTACCGTTAGACAAAGAGCTATATGTTCTGTATCTGGTAGAAAACGGAAAGGACTTGGGACGCTTTTGTTGTTCCTACAAAAAAATAAAATAAAATAACCAAATGTACAATGACTCAAGGATAAATAATAAAAGATTCAAAGTTCTAGCAAGTTAAACACCTTCTCAATTGCTTTTTTTCCTTTTGTATCTTTCCCTAGTTCAGCATCATCAGTAATCAGTCGGATTTTCTTCTTTGAGCTAAAGGAAAAATACTCAATATTAGTTGAAAACATGCTGAACTTTTATATCGGCTTTATATATATATGATAATACCTTGTTTTTTTTTTTTTTGAAAAGGTGATAATACCTTGTTGCTACATTGACATCAGCAATATCAGAGCTAGACTTGTTAACTCCTGTGGCTTTCTCCAGTTCTAGTGTCAATCTCTGCAAGGATATTGGAGCGCAACAACAACAAACCCGACCATAGGATTGAGCTTCAGACAAGCATTCATCACCAATATTCCTCTTAATACATGATGCACAGAAATGTTTCTCGCATGAATGACAATCTATTAAGTCAGCAATGTGTCCACACCATTCACAGTAACGTTCCAAAGAGTCATCATTACCCTGATGGAAAAAAGTAGAACGTTTTGGTTATAAAGAGAAAGATATGAAAATAATATATCCTAGAAACACGGCATGTACCTTAGCAAGTCTTTCTTCAATTGACCGTTTGCAATCCATGCAAACTATAACTTGTAAAAGGGGATGAGTGTGCACTTCCACAGCTACGTTATTACATGCAGTACACTTGAAATTGCTTGGTGTATTCTGTGAATCATCTCTCATGGTATCTGCATTCAAATCTGTGATGGTGACCACATTTGAATTAGACAAGTTCCCGTTTTCCTCTTTGTTGACTTCATTATTTTGAAACTGTGTGCTAGTCTCCGGACATTTTACTTGATCTTCAGCCAGGTTTGAGATAGTAGGATTCTCATCCAAATACGCAGAATCATCATCACTATTCTCTTCCGTGTCCCTCATAACCTGAAATAAAACCAAATGAAGACTGTGACGTGAGCCAAATAATAATTTCTTCAGACCAGCAAAACCCTGGACTGGACCACAATATCAACTATACAAAAGTTATAGCAAAACGCAAACTATATGAGAACCAGGCTCACTATTTCATTTTTAACATGTAACCCCAAGAAGTCTTCCATAAAATATATGCTACACCACCAGAAGAAATTGAAAAAGTAGGCAAAGAAAACCTGTTTGGATCGTCTCTTCCGATTCAAGCGAAGTTGAAGCTCACGATCAATATTTATATCATCCTCCTCATTTACCTATTAAATCGTATTAAGAGTAAATATTTCATTGCAAACTCTGTAAAAGTAGGAACATAAAGAGCCGCCAAACAAGGTAATACTTTCAAAAGTAGAATGCTTATTCACAGAAATCATACAAGTAAAGTCAGAGATAATTACCCTCATATAGTTTTTCTTTTGTTCTTCAGCTAGGGCAAGAGCTCTTTCGTTTTCTATTGCAGCGCCAAAAAATGTGCCTGCCAAGTCTACATCAATCTCTCCAATTCCCTCCACCTGAAAAAATAATAATAATAATAATATGATAATCTATCTAGTATGGCTACGATATAGGAATATCAAGTCCGATATTTTAAAATCTCCGACTTTGTTAAGCTAGGACGAGAAATAACATGAGATCTTCAAAGATAACTTGCCTTCCAAGTTTGAAAACAATGTCTTCCATCATGTGAATGAACTTCGGTTAATGCTTTTTCCTGATATAATTATTTGACATCAACTTGGCTTACTGTTTTAATTTATCTTAATAAAAACTACATTTTAGTGTGAGTTATGTTTCCTATCCTGATCAGGGTACAACAATGGACCATAGAATTTATTAACTTCCAAGCAGAAACTAAAAAGAAAAGAAGAAAATTTAACCTCATTGACTCCTGGAAATTCTAATCCCATGGCTGCAGCTTTTTGTGGAGTGTTTGCCGAGTAAACAGAAGCCCAATTCTTACTACCAAAGGAGACAGCATCATCCTTTTTTCCCGTAAAAATATTGTTGTGAGACGACCGATCAGGCTCAGATGGTCCAGCTACACACTCTTTAAAACCATCATCAGCAGACTTTTTGTCCAGAAACACACTAGCTCCCTCCTCCAAAAGTTTCCCATGTCGTCTACACCAAAATATGTTTAGATATACCATCCATGACAGTACTCTTGAATAATTGCATTACTAAAAGTTAAAGATAAAACAAAAATTGTGTTAAAAAAAAACACAAACCCTACTTTTGGACAGGCCGGTGAGTGTGAAGAAAAGTCTCTGCGTTAGCCAATGATTCCACGGTTTCTTTTGTTGCCTGAGTCCCAACCCAATGGTCTCTTCTTTTCGAAGATTCTGAATAGCAACCCTTAGGGACTTGACTTTCAATCATTTTGTGCAGTTTTGGAAGTTCGACACTAGCACCATCCAGTTGCTCCTTTGAAAAAAAAAGGAGAAATAATTTAAGTTCTTTTTGAACGATAAATAAACCTTAGCATTAAATACTGGAAAAATAGAGGAACATGCCAATGAGTTTGCACTTTCAATTTCAAGGTTATCAAGATGTGCCTCCCATTTGCCTCTAAAAGTCATCATTTCATCTGCTAGATTTTTTTTTTGATCAAACACAAATGCATTCACTAGAAGAGCCTAGACTCCCGTATCAGAGTTCAAGGCATACAAAGCGAGAGCTGATTTTGCCACTCGAAGTTAAAAGTATGTGACATGAAATCGAAAGAAATAACATCAAAGAGCGAAAAGGAATAACATCTGCTACAGATTTATCCAGCTAAAAACAGGCATGTTCTAGAATGTTTAATAGACTAAAAGGAACTTTGAGCTATGATAGTTTTAAAAAAAAATTAACCTCAACACAACGGAGTCTTAGCGCTGACTCTTCCTTAACTTCACCCTCTACTTTAGCAAGAGACTCATTTTCAAGTGCTTCTTGAGCTTCATCCGCCTGAAGACCAATGTGTAATCATAAATAGTGAGGTTAAGAAGCTAGAGGTTAAATTTGGCATATCAAGATCTCCAGCAAAAAGAAGAGATTAATATATACCTCAATCTCTACTCCCGCAAGCTCTGCAACCCAGTCTTCTAGTTCTTCCTTGCTAAGATGTTTCTGCGTAATATTAGACTAATAATTGAAAGTTATATTAGGTCATAATCTCAGAGTTATAGACCCCAAAAAAATGAGCAAGAGTTATCAATGTTGCTAACCTCAAGATCCAACTCATCATCATATCTCAAAACATTGTCTAGAAGAGGAAAAGAAGTTTCAAATCTTGTATTAACATCTTGCATCTCCTCATCTTGATTGTTGTTTTCTTCCATCTGTTGGTCATCTTGCATCTCCATTATGTCTTCTATTCTACCCCTCTCTACCTCTCTTATATCCATCTCTAGGAGCTTTCCCTTCACTTCCTACTGAAAAAAAAGCATTGATAACCAAAACAGTCAGTTACAAGTTTAAGAAAATGGTCCACACCACACGTAGAACGTTGATAAAGGGAAAGCTATTGTCCATATAACTTATTGTTGATGTGGGGTTCTTAAGAAGTACATGTGTGCATAAAGCGTATCAAGCATTTATTATCATTGATTCTACTTGGAAAGGCAAACATGTAAGTATGTAACCCTAAAAGCTGAATATATATATTCATATGTAACCCTAAAAGCTGAATATATATATTCATATGTAACCCTAAAAGCTGAATATATATATTCATATCACTCTCCTAACACATAAAAGTTTGAAAATTACAACGAAGAACAAGATGGGAAGGTATTGATTGGTTCTGGGATAAGGTCCGATCAGTTAAATGCCTTCTCATTAACCACAGACAGAGAATATTAAACATTCTTTACGATCTATGGCTCCAGGCTAAGGAAAAGAGGGGCTATACCAAAAGCGAGAGAATCCTTGTGCAACTCTCAGTGCAGAGAGAGACAAGAGTAATCACTACGAGCGAGAGAGAGAGAGAGAGAGTGTTGTTAGCGTTTGAGTTAGGGAGACAAGAACCTTTGGCAACGGATGGTCGGGGATTTAAAACTGGTGACCGCGATGAGATATGTGGAGATTGTTTTGGTTTCAGATGTTTAAAAATTATTTTCTTAGGACAGGAAGACGTGAATTGTTTGGTAACAATATAAAACTACAGCTTTCTTTTTCTTTGATTTTTTCCTTTGATTTATTTCCTTTTTTCACTCAGCAAAGGTCAAAGATACTATATGAGCATTGGGTATCTTCCATACTAAATTGTTTCCAGAGAATGTAGTCAATGTTGTTAATGGTAACAATATTTTGAAATGGGAACGTTGAACTAGTTACTCATTACTATACATCTAATGGTCTTTTTGCCAGGAAATTATTTTTTACTATAATATGATTTCAAAAAAATCAAATTGGATAAGTTTTTCCAACATTTTTTTATAAAATAAAATCATAGTTATCTATAAACTATCTCCAGATTATTTTACTAAAATAAATTGAAAAGAATTGGCTTTTTATAGTTTAGTTTGAATCCAAGTTATGTCATTCATTTTTCTTATAAAATGCATAGCTTTCATCAATCTTTCAATGCATAGTCAAGTGCTTTTATTTTTTCCAGTAAAATAAAGCTCATATCATTTTTAATTGAAATAGTGGTTTCTTTTAAAATTTTGAAAGCTTTATTATCTCTTCAAATGTTTTTATTTACAGCATTAGTGATGTCAAAAGCCCTTTGTCAAAAAAAAAGACAAGGGGGGCTGTCTTAGAATAACCCAGTGAGTTTTGAAAGTGTGTGGGCTTGGTTCAACAATAAAATATATATAAAAAGCCCAAATAAAAGACATGGCAAAAAGCCCAAATACGGTGGTGGAAATTAGGGTTTTAGAAGAACTTCTCTTTAAGGTTTGTACTAAGTGGGAGGTGAGAAGGTTGTGAGGGTATTGGTTGGCTTTGAAGATGGCGAAATACAACGAGATAGCGAAGAAGAAGAGAGAGGCGAAAGCGGATAGGAAGCGAGCTATCCACGGAGATCCACTCACCAATAAATTGAAGACCAGAGCTCCGGTTGTCTCCGTCTCCGGTAAACGTCAGAAGAAACTCCTTCGCAAATGGCGCAGAGTATGAATCTCCTCCCTTCTTTTTTTCTTTTGATTTGATAGTACTACTCAAAGCCTTATTGCCACTAGTTTTAGAAAGTCCTATTAAAAAATGGTTGATTGATTGGGTAACAGGAGCAGAAAGATATGGTGGAGAAAGGTCTTGTTACCATGGAGGATGTTGAGATGGCTTCTGCTGAAGGTCAGAGAAAAGCTTCTTTAGTCTTTGTTTGTTTCTAATTGATTCTCTTGACTTCACTGATCTTGTCATTACAAGAATCCACTTGGATCTGATTGGGAAAATAAACTTAGGAATAAGTTTTCAGTTACTTAGGAATGCTAGCAATTTGAGCTTATATCTAAATCGTGTTCTTTCTTTCAACATTGTGTTGCTGTCTTTGAGAAACAGCAGAAAGGCACATTAATCACCATGTCCACTTTTGTATATTGTTTTTTTATGTAAATCGATTAAATTTTTCAGGCTTCTTTGCATTCCTGTTGCTCTTTGTAGAATTTTTTTTTATTTTTGTTTTTGCTTGAATGAAAGATGTTTTCTTCTCTCTATTGTCTCAGCTGCATCAGAAGACTCCAAGAAGCCCTCTAGAAAATTTAGCGTGAAGAAGACATTGAAGCTCAATAAACTAAAGAACAAAGGTAACTCATTGAGTTTTGTCTCGTCTATATCTCAAATGCCTATTACTTACTCTATGTGCAATTTAGCCTATCATGGAAGTAACAGTAAAGATATTGTTTACTTTGTACGCAGGCAACAAGAAGAAAAGTCAGAAAGCCGGTGGCCAAGTATCCGCTGATCAGATGCTAGAATGATCAGAGTGATTTTACAGGACTTCATATTTTTCTACTGCTCAAGTGTTTTTTTTCTTTCTAATATGTTGTATTCTAGCGGGAATGCTGATTCGGTTCTTTTATACAAGAAGTTTGTTGCATTTAACATTTGTAATATCACCAATTTCAGTATCCCAACCTTTTCTACCGATTCTAACAAAACTCTCTCATCAAACTTGTTGTGGTGTTTGTCACAATATCCATGGGTATAACACGACAGACTTGTGGTGGTGTTTGTCACAAGCCAAAACTCTTTTTCATCAGCTAATAAACACATGTACTAACGAACCCAAAGAGAGACATTAAACCCACACTTAAACATTTTAAAACTTTGAAGCTTCACAAACAACCTTTACATTCTTATACAAAATATAAAATCCATAGAGCGACTTTTGCATAAACTTTACTGGATATTTTTACTTACATAGAAAATACCTTTAAACAGTAAAAAAAAAAAAACAAGCCAAAGACAGAAAAACATCCTACTGAAGCAGACTGAAGAAGAAAGCTTCCATGGTTGCACCACAGGCGCACGACCATCCACTCTTCAATCCCATAAGAACTGAGCAAAACCATAAGAACTGGTCTTGCTCTAGGAAAACCACATGAAACCGGTTTTGCTCAGGGGAACCCGAAAAAAAAACTAAACCCCCCACTAAACCGGCTGCTCCAAGAACTTACAACTTTAGGTACTGCAACATATGTATATCCAGTTGCTAGTACTAATATCACGCAAACAACTGTACAGATAATTGTTTACTGGCTCTCAGAACGGTAATCATCTCCCTGCGGAGACCAATGTCTTTTCATCATTGGCGCTCATCGATGGATGAGGAACAGGGTTGGAAGCGGGGACGGGTGCTTCTTCCTCAACAGGTACAGCCTTGGGCGTGTAGCTAAAATCGAGTTCCTTGTTGGCTGCAAGTGCCACAAGCTCTTTCTCTTCAAGCCCTTTGGTCGGTCGGAGGCTGCACCTATCTGGACTATGCTTCGCCAACGCATCTCTAAATTTCTTGATCTAAAAGATAACAAAAAAGATCAACCTTAGATGGTTATAACTGATGATCGATCTCTCGAGTTAATGATGAGGAACGTACTGTTGCATTGGTGCAGCTAAAGCTGCAGACACGACCATGAGCGCCACGGTAGAATCGAAAAAAAGGGAGGACATGGACACCAAGACTGTAACACATGGACTTGTGCTCCTCGTAGTTCACCTGAAGAAACTGCACATCAGGGTTCTGCTCTGCCAACTGACATATCTGACAACAAAATCATAAACACCACTATGATTAGAAAAAATTGGTCTTTATTTGCATCTAAGAAGTGAATCTTTATTAATACCTTAGGATGAAGAGCCTTGCAGCCACCACAGCCAGGAGAGAAGAAGTCAACGACAACAAGCTTATCACCAGCGTTGGTGAGAGAGTCAACAAGGTCCTGAGCTGAAGAGATCTCTCTCATGTTCTCTTTCAAACCCTTCTCCCACCATTTCTGTGGTGTCCCAATCCTCAGCGTTGTCTTAAAAAAAACTTACATCAGACAGAATCCAAAGAAACCAAATTATCGAAAAACCCTAAAAAAAAAGGTATAATCTTTGGAATCGATTTCTCATCTAATTAGGTCGCTCGAATGCATACCTGAGCTGCTGATATGGATGATGATGATCTGCTGCTCCTTGTGAAGGTCTGGAACAGAGTATGAGGCTTCTTCAGCTTGAGAGAGGAGGAGGAGAAGCTCTTCCTCAGACCAAAACTCACCGGCGGTGGTGAGACAGAGTAATCATCTACAACATGATGCTTGTGATTATTCACGCAAGCTCCTCGGAAGATCAGATTCGTTCTGCTAATTGCTGCTTCCGCCATTTAGAGATTAAAAAAAAAAGTAATCAGATTTAGAACGAGAAGAAAAGCAAACTCTTTTCTATTTCTCTCTTACACGGAGACAACAACGTGTCCTCCCTCTCGGCAATCTCTAATCGCCACCCAAAGTTTTCGTTTTTTTTTTCTTCTTCTTCCTTCCTCTTCCACGAGAAAAATTTATAAAGAGGAAAATGAAAAAGGAAAGAGTTTCTGGAGGAGAAGAAAGAAATGATGTTTTGCCTTTTCGTTAGGAGATCTTAGACCGTTGGATTTGGATTTGAAAAGTTTTAGATCTGACGGCTGGTTTTTGTGATAATGAGTTGGAGTCGGCCAGAGAGATAAAAACTGATTATGGATAAGGTTCCACGAGTTTTCGCGGATGTTATTGAGCAAAAATTTCTTAACTTGGAATCGGATTATGTTTTTTTCTTTATCATGTTTTTTTATGTGAAAATGAATATTTTTACAAAATGCGTTGATGAGTAGCAGTGTGTTTATTCAATTTCATTAATGTACAATGTTTTTTTTTGTAACATGGCTTTCTTTAATTTATGTACAGTGTTGATATGTAAATTAGCATATTCCCTCTGTTTTAATATAGAAATAGTTTTAGAAGTTATTTTCACAGTATAAGTTGTTTTTAAAACCCAACGAAAAAAATAATATAAAATATGAAGAATATTTAAGCAAAAGATTAAAATCAAAATAACAAAATATGATTTATTATTGGTCATCTTTTTGTTTAATTAAATTTTAATAACCAAATATGATTTTCTTAATACTTGTGTTTTAATCCAAAAAAAATATTATTTACAATTTGAAACACATAGGGTATCTTTTAATAGTTTCTTATTATCCAAATTCATTAATGTACTCGGTTGAAATGTAAATAAAATCTTTTAACGGATTGTTCTTTTAATGGACAGTTTCTTATTTTGCACTAATTTGTTCAAGATATGCCTTTGTTTTCATGTTCCTTCACTTTACAAAAAGATAGATTCATCATTTGCCTATCTTCGTATAATAGATTCATCATTTGCCTATCTTCGTTTGCTTTGCGTTGGATATATAACTGTCATTGACTAATCTGCTAGAACTACCAAAACAACTGAAATTACATTTTTTATTTTCTCTTTTAAATTATGTGATCTTCCGTCCTTAGAAGGCAAGAACGAATGGCAAAGAAGTAAAAAGGTTATACGCCTCATGAATATTTGTGTTGTATGTGAAATGAGCCTCTTTTTTTAAAGAAAACTAGATCATGACCCGCCCGACCGGGCGGATAGATATTTATTTTATAATTTTTCTTTTAATATTAAATGATGTATTCGTAATATTAATCTTTACAATTATAATAAAAATTAAAATTTAAATTTTAATAAAATATTCTGATATAAATTTTTAATTTACTAATTAAAATAATATAGAGGTGGGTCATAATTTTTTCCAATTCAAAAATCTTATCATCCCTCAAATACAGAGAAAATAAAATTATAAATACATAAAATATATAAGCATATTTGGAACTATAATTTCTATTAAAATAAATTTGTTACAGAAAAATAATGTTGCGCTGTTTTTGTTTATTTCTAGAGTTTGACCCGTAACCGTATAAATATTTTCTTTCACTTTAAATTTTTTCTCTACACTAATGGTATACTATATATATTTTTAAATTAAAATGTATTACATAATTATTAACATAACATTTTAAAACATAACGGTTTTATTTATTACTTTAAAATAATTATATTTTCTGATTTAGTCGTCTATTATATAACAGTGTATTATATTAACAAATATTATATTTGTAACTAATTGGACTTATATAGGAAGCATTATGCTAATAATATATGAAAAAATATTTTATTTATATGTTATATAAATTGATTATGATGTGTGATTTTTTATTTTATTATTTATTACTAATAAATATTAAAAATATTTAATATGTTAATACAAAATATATTAGGAAATATATTTTGGTTAAGATTTTATTAAGGAAATCTATTATTTAAATTAAGAAAAAACATTAAATGCTTAAATCTGTTATTTAAATTAGGAAAAGACAATCATACTTAAATATAACTTCATTTAATACCTCAATGGCATGACAATGTAAATATAGTGAAACATTAAGGGTTAATCTAATTGTGTACTTCTGTTTTAATAGAATAGACTAGATTTTGACCCGCACGCCCGTGCGGGTGTATTTTTTATAAAATGTGTGTTTTATTTGTTTTTCATGTCAATATTAGAATTTGGCAAAAACTCGAATCCAAAAATCAAACCGATCCCAATCCAAAAAGAAGGACCAACCTGAACCAAAAATGATTAAATATCCAAATTATTCAAAATTTTGGTATTTTAGATAACTAAAACAGAATCCAATCCGAACAGAAGTATTTTAAATACGCGAATGTATTTGAAAAAAAAATTATATACTTATATATATTATTTTTTAGATTTAATGTATATAAAAAACATCCATAATATATATGGTACTTTTAAGTTGGTTTAAATAATTTAATATATATATAAGTAGTCAAATGTAAATACTTAAAATAGTTAAAGTATACTCAAAACACCAAAAATACTTAAAATAATTATTGATTCTCTATCCAAATATTTAAATCAAACCAATTTATATATTGAGTTTAGGTATTCTGATATATGTTATTAAAATTTACATGTAATATATTATTTTGAAAAATTTAAAGTATATAATGAACTTTAAAAATAATTTAAATGGGTTATCCGAACCCGAACGAACCAGCAAAGATCTGAATAGAATCCGAATCAAATTTAGAAATATCCGAATATGACTGAAATCTTTGACCTCAGGAAACTCGAAACCCAAACAGACCCGAACCAAATACGAATGGGTATCCGAAAGTCCACCTCTAATTCACAATCTATTTTTTTCCTTTAAAAACAGAACAAACATATAATTAATAGTATTTTATACAAACTATCACATAAATAATCACATATATTATATTTTTAAAATTTAATGTGAAATATAAAAATCATAATTTAAGCCGGTATATGAAATTTGACTATGTATTGTATTTTTCTTAAATATATTGAAAACATTTTTAATAATGGTTATTATAAAATATTTTAGTAAAAATAATTTTTTTTAAATATGTATATTTTGAATCAGTTTTTGATATAAATAAACGTTAAATTATTATTTTGATTTGAAATATATATATATAATTTTTAAATTTTGTTTATGATTATTTTAGACAAATGATATTTTTTAGATAATTAGATTAGCTCATTTTCGTATATTTCAAAGTTGATCCAAATAGATTGTTTCTCATAATATAATAGATTTCTTTTTTTTAATAACATAAATCCATTATTTTCTTAAAAAATATGTTATCTATGTTTCCAAATAACATTATTTCTTTTTAAGACTGCTATTTAAGTTTTCAAATAAACATATTTCTTTTTTAAACGGTTGTCCATGTTTCCAAACAAACCTCTTTTTAAAATTACTATACATGTTTTCAAACACACTTAATTTGTACTTCAATTTTAATAATATAGATAATAAAAATTCGAATATACACACAACATATAAGGAATATATATGATTTTTGCAAGTTTAAATGAAATAATATGCTGATTGTGTTAATTAATAAATATCTGTTCTGATTATATTGACATCGTAGAAATAGGAAAAAATCTTTGGTTGTTATTTTGTTTCCAATTCTTTGGAATATTGTGTTAAGATTTCCTGCAGTTAATGTTGTTTGAGTAGAATTAGGAATCATATTTAGGAATCACGATATTGTAGTAAGAAAAGAAAATAATTAAATCCATAAGTCAGAATTTAAATAAAAGTGTAAATCAGTAAACCACAAAACCGATAAACCATATCATGATTAAATCGAAAATTGTCAAAATAAGAAATTAGGTATATCATAAAATCGGTAAACCACAAAACCAATAAACAATACCATGATTAGATCGAAAAATTGTTGATCATAACAATTTAGGTATATCATAAAATCGGCAAACAAACTTTTTTTTGGTAGGAAGAAACAACAGACAGCTTTATTATGATCAATCATTTGGTTAAAGGTGTACATGATATTTGGTTTATGATCAATCATTTGGTTATAAATTTATAAGATTATTGGCTTACGTTTCTTTATGTTTACATGCAAATTATTTTTGAATAATATAAGACATGTGATCACATAAGTATTTAGTTTCTGTACCGGACAGATTGGTTTAGTAAATAGAATAATGATTTATTTGGTTTAGTTTCAGTATTGGTATTTAATTATATAAGGGAAGTTCAGTCAAAAAAAAAAATTATATAAGGGAAGTGATGGTTCATAATAAATAATTCGAATCTGTACCGAACGGATTGGTGCAACAAACGTGAGAAATGATTTTTTGGTTTGCAAAATTAATGGGAAAACAAAATATAAAACTATAGAATTTTGAAGAGTGGCATAGGTTGGTAATTATTATGGAAAAATTAGGGTGAAATACTAAATGTACTTCAGTTTTAATAGTTTAGATGTGTGAAAGGGGTTTATAAACGACAATTAGCATAAACGACATTTAACAGAAAAGTAATGGTTCATATTAAGATTTGGAATTTAAGGAAGCAAGTTAGCCAACACATCAACCACGTGGGTCTCACTTCCTCCACCACCTTTAATCTCTTTTTCTCTTTAGTTGTAATCTAAATATTTTTTTTTTTTTTTTTTTTTTTTTTTTTTTTTTTAAATACTTATATATATTAAATCTACCCGTATAAACGGGGATTTCAAATCCGGTTACAAGCTGGTATTGTACAAAATTTCCAAAGTCAAACTAATACAATAACTAGCTTCGCCCGCCCACTAAACCCGGCACATTCCGCTAATATGTCTTCGTAATTCTTCAGAATTGATAACCGTTCTCAACCGTTAACGATGAGCACTAAAAGGTGAGGTTCTCCAAGTTGCCTCGGATGCCGGGACTTCTCGTGTCGTTTACAGAGTAGCTGGTTACCAAGGAATTCCACCAAACTTGTATCCATCTCTAAACATGAAGCTCCAAACGACAAGTAGAGGAAGGTTTCGGATACATACCATGAGCTTTGCAGATGCCACCAAAGCCGAGTTGCACACAGCGCCACACAGCACTTGAAACCGCTTCCCAACCGAACAGAAGCTCGCCACTGTCGTCACCTAACATGAACGCTAAAGAGGCCTGACCACCAAATCCACACACCAATCCAAGAGAGCTCTAACGACCTGCACACATATAAGTCAGCTACACTACCAATGACGAATCAAGCGACCCTTCACCGGCATCGGGATGGTAGCTGAACCCAAGAGAGACACCGCCACCGAGTGACAAAGTCGTGACGTCTCTTGCCGTCTTCGAGAACCGAAGAAACGGAAGTGTGCCTCGCAAACAATCCACTCGTGTCAAGAGTAAAACGAACAAAGCAAGCTCAGGAGCTCGACTCCAATAGAGAAGCGGCCGAAAAACTAGTGAAGATCTCAAACTGGTGACGAAGTGATGAAGCCGGAAAGACAAGTGGAGCGCCAAGGAGAGCTTGAAACAGCCATAGACGACTGTGTAAGACTCCACTCAACACACCAACGCGAGCCATATGCAGCCATAGACGACTGTAGGGACCAGGTACAACCAACACCGCACCCAACCTCAACTCGCCTCTGGAACCAAACAGTTTCAAAGTTGTCTTTGATTCCACCGTAGATGGAGGCGAACCCGACGACGCCGTTAGGGTTCCCCGAACCACTCAGAGAAAACCACACACCTCACCGGACAAGAGCAGCAATAGAGCCACTACCTAACCGAAGGGCGAGCCAACGCACCACCACGAGCTTAGGGTCTCGAGAGAGAATCTAAAGGGGAAACGCGACCTCTCTCTCAGCCGATAAGAGCCGACTCCAACGGCCATAGCCTCTGCAGAACACCGCGTCTCGACTCCAGAACAAGTCGCTTCTCCACCGTCACCGTAATCCTCGCGCGCGGCTCGTTAACGACGGAGATTCGCTTGGCCAGAGACCGAAAACAAAGCGATGGGAGAGGGGTAATGAGCGAGAAGCAAAAATAAAACCAGAGCAAAAGAGAGAGAAACCCCCGACGGCCGGACGCGCTCAGACGCGCCGGTTACGCCGGAGCAGATCTAGATTTGTTGGTCGCACGCAGAGAGGAAGATAAGGGGGAGAGAGAAACCCTTTCCACACCAATTTTGTAATCTAAATATTGCATGAAAGGCACTTGTATAACCCCTACACTGACGACGATAGTCAGTACTTTCCAAGAGAGATATTTAATCGTTGCTAAACAACAAAGTCCGAGTGTTGACAAACCAAAACTTGACGTGGACCAAAACATAACAATTACTAATTATGTGTTAATGCACAACATAAAAAGATGTATAGCTAGTCACTCTAGTTGAAAAATGATTAATATGTTGCGACTAAGTATTTTGAAAAACGAAAAGATTTAAGAAGAAGTATAAATGTATAGTAAGTTTACAAAAAAAAAAGTATAAATGTATAGTAAGTAGTTGGTTGAAACAAAAAGAAAAACGATGCCATATGTTGTCCAATACGAACAGCACAACACAAGACCACATTTTTTTATGGAAGGTGACAAAAATGCAGCTATCTTTCTTTATTTTATTTGTTTGTAATGGTACCTGCGCTGTTTTCTATTTCAAGTCAAAATTGCATATTTTTGTGCTTCACATGAAAAGTTGCAGCAGTATGAAGTCGGCCAAAGAACCGAATAATACCAAACTCCAATTAAACCCATGTATTACGGTCGGCCAAATTACGTGATGATCTCGTAATTGTTCTTAGATGCGCGTTTTGGGAAGAAGAGAAAATTTTGACCATGAATGTCTAAAAGCCAGAAAATCGAATTGATTGAAACGAAAAAATATAAAAGTAATGTTAAGGATTTTAGAATCTTAATTCTAAATATTTTTTCTGTAGTAAGACGAAACTGTACAGAGGATATCGATTCACGCTTCACTCGTAAATGTTTTAACGAACCATAAACTCTACAAAACATTTTTGAACTTATTGATGTATGCTAAGAAGTTTTTTTTTTTGGTTTTCGATGTAAAAATAGTGAAAAGTGAAGAAGAAGAGTCAGATTTATTTAAAGAGAATGAGGAAAACCACTTTCTGCAGTAGCTGCTTGATGTGGACAAAAATCTCACATAAATCGAGAAAAGTGAGTTACAAAAGTTTTTCCCCAAGGTCCTTTCTCGCGTTTAAAATAAATTAGGTAATAATCCGTGTTTTACGCGGGATGTGATGATTAATTTTGTTATTTTTAAGAAGGAGACATTAAATCTAGTTAATCTGGATATCGATTCAATTTTAGGTTATTTTTTTATTATTACTATCTGTTTGATTCATGTTATATGAATTTTAGATAATTTTGATGTCGAACATATATAATAGTTAAAAAAAAAGAAAAAATTATTAAGACAAATCATTTCAGTTATGGTGAATATTTAGTTATATATATAGGTGTTCACGTCAATGTCTATATGTATGTATATGCAAAGTATATAAAAATGGTTGATAAATATATAAAAATGGTTGAAGCTACCCAGCTCAATCCGGAAGACCAACTCCTGCTCCGCTTCCCGTATGACCAAGGATAAAGACGGAAATTTGCCCACCGGGCAAAAACCTCATGACGGGATCCGTCTCGAAACTGTAAGTTTTAGTTATAATATTTATTTTATTAATAAATTTGAATTTCAATATTTAATATTTTATTATTGTTTTTTGTAGTTTGAGAAGACCGAAGTCATGCCATTTTTGTCTGACCTCTTTAAGATGACTCACGCCAAACCGGACGGGACTTTTGTTGATCCTGCAGCCGAGAAGCTCTTCAACACTGTGGCTGCTCGGATTGATGAGCGGGAGACGCAACGCACCCAGCAGTCTCCGGATGGATTACCCGTCAAATTGACGACGGAAGAGATCGACAGGATCTTCGAGGAGGTAAAATTTAAATGCTAGTTTAAATTAATTTTACTATTTCAACAATATTAACTATTTAATATTATTTTTTGTAGGTCGTTCCAAGAAAGAAGGACCGGACGGTGGGAATCGGTTTTGTTAACGAAGTCGCAAGGGCAACTTCGTCATACTCTTCGAGACGGGACCAAGAGACTTCTCAGATGCAGGCTCGATTGGATACTCAGCAGGAGCGTTTAGACTCTCTCGAGAACCTGTTGGATATTATGGCGATGGGGAACCCGACCATGCAGAGAGCGTTGGCGGCCAGACGAGAAGCTCTCGGGATGCAACAACGGGATCCCGAATCTACCGATCCAGTGAGAGCGGGACCGACTACTTTGATGATGTATCGCTCCCGTAGTTTTTTTTTTTATAATTTCGTTTTGTAAAATATTAAAACTTAAATTTTATTTATGAAATATCTAATTTCTAAACAATTGTTTTTTTATTATTTGAAATTTTAATTTTTATAATTTCCAATTTTATTATAAATAATAATAAAATAATAAATCAAAATTAATATAATAAATAAACAAACGATGTAAATTCGTCGTAAAGTTTACAACGAATTTACATCGAAGAAGTCGTAAATGCGATGTAAACAATTACATCGAGTTTACAACGACGTACATGTAAAGTCGTCGTAAATTTTACAACGAATTTACATCGAATATTTACGTGTATTTTACATCGAAATGTTTACAACTCCTTTACTACGAAATTTTACGATTTACGTGGACATTACGACGAAAGCTTTCCTTTTTTTTTACGACGAAATTGTTTACTCGTAAACATTACGTGGCGTTTACGACAAATCTTCCTTTACGACGGATGATTAACAACGAAACCTTTTTCGAGGTAAATTCGTCGTAAACCCTCTTTTACAACGCATTTACAACGAAAAGCGCCCTGGTAAATAATATGTTTTCTTGTAGTGTCACGTCAATGTCTACATGTATGTATATGTAAAGTATATAAAAATGGTTGATAAATATATAAAGATACTGTTAATTAATAATGTTAAATGAAATTTTTATTTAAATAACACATGAAATATAAAATTCTTAAAATATAATTAATTAAATTTAAAATAAGCCTAGACATTAGAGAAATTTTTTCATAAAATAAAATAAAATTGTATCTGTAAATAGGAGTGGACACAGATTGAATATCTGGGTATTTAGAGGTATTAGTGTCAATTCAATCCTTAGCCATTCGGATATTCGGTGGCTCAGATATCACAACATTTTAAAATTTTCACGAATATCTGATTTGATCCGTAAATAAAATAAAATTTTAAAATAAAGTAAAAATCTAAAATAATATAAAATAATAATATTTCATTACAAAATAAATTATTATTTAACCTTCTAAATTCTAATACCTAATATAATAATTTTAATACATTAAATATTGTAAAAAATTATATAAACTATAGTATATATAACTTATATGTATATAGTTCTTTAAATTTATGTATATATATATATGCATATAACGGATTGAATCGGATATCCGTTCCTAAAATTTATTTGTGATTTGTTTTGCTTTTTAGAGATATTGCATTTTAGTATTTGATTTTTCTTCGTAGAGCTACATATATCCGGATTTTTTGGTTTGAATCAAAACGGATAACGGCGAATAAAAAATTTACAAATATTTTTCCAGCCTATCTGTAAATAATAAAAATAATATGTGTATAATTGGACTGTCGATTCACTATCCGTTTTGATTCAAATTGAAAAATCTGGATAGTGTAAGTTTATTGGAACTTTACATGTGATATCTATACTATTAAAGCAGAATCCCTCATAGGATTCTGCCCTTGATTTTTAAAATTATTTACAAGAGTATGTCATTTCCTTATTTGAATTTTTAAAAGTAAATTTTCCCACATATTTCTCAACCAATCACTTGCTTCAATTTTAAATCATTAAGAAATCCCAAAGAAATTAATAGCCCATCAAATCTTATATTAGAAAGTACGTACGTGAATAAATAAAATTAACATTACCAAATACTATAGGATCAATATATTATTACCCAAAATCGTTGTTACTTTATGTATATGTATATTGACCTACCAAAATGATGAAGGGGATTTTGCTTCTACCATTCGATTATACTGAACGAGACAAAGCATTTTTGTCTAAGGTAATTATCATGCTACTGTTTCTGCTTTAATTCATTTAGTCTAATTCAAAATGCAGTGAAATGAAACTTAAACCATGAAATTGTCTAATGAACAGAATCTATACAAACTAATCAACAAATATTTTGAAATAGCTAACTTTACTTTTGTTTTCTTTTTTTAATTCTTTTAACAAGTGATGGAGATAACATATCGAAAATGTTAGCTTTATGTGCCGATATTTTATCTTTTCTAAACAAAATTATACTAATATTTAACCTTCAGTTTTCTAACGAATATGGTTACCATAAAAAGAAATTATTTTTTTGACTGAAATCATGAGAAAGAAATTTATAGGATCATAATTAATTTTCTTTATTTTTAAAATATGAAGAATACTATTAAAAGTAACATACAATTCATGTTAAATGAATAATTAAAATAAAGGATTTACACAATTATAAGAAATATATATTTTTAAAAGATATAAATTATGTAGACTACAGAAAATCTTGCTGATAAAAAAAGAAGTCTCACACATTGAAAATACAGGTCAAATAAATATAAATTTTAAGAGTTTTTGATTTTTTATAAAGGTTAAAAGTTTATCCCGCGCTTTTAAAGCGCGGGTCAAAATCTAGTTTATATTAAAAACTAAACGTAAAGTACATAGTGTAAACATATTTATGTAGAATTGGCCGAGAAACTCTTGAAACATGACACATCAGCGTGCTTATTCTCAAATCGCTGTGAGACTATCACATGTCCATCATAATATGAAACACATTTATTACAATGTTTTTCCTTTAATATATAACAGATATATTGGGCAAACAGATGAAATGCATGTTATTATAAAATAAACTACGCAGCGTTATGATACAAATATATATTGTTGTTGGTTCAGAAATATGCCAAAAATAAAAAGTAATTTGGTCCAAAAAAACCTTATTGTGCATGTGGCCCTTAACCAAAACTCAAGACCCAAGCTACACACGGCCATGTCCACGCCCACGTCGAACCGAGCCGAGCCAAGCCAAGCCGGTCAGACGGCGGCAGCGCACGTGTGAAGAGCCTTCTTCTTGCTGGCCGATGTGAAATTCTCTCCATTGCCATTATTTTCATTTAATTGACATTTGTTTGAACTTACGGCATTGGAAACCCATGTTTTTTATTCACATTTTTATTAAGCCTAATAACTTATAATATTCCAATAATCTCCCACATAAATATAAATAACTCTAAACATATGTAAACAAAATGCAGATTCGATAGACTTTAGTAACTATATTTAACCTATTCCTGACTAGATAGACAGACTTCTTTTTTTAGGTAGACAGACTTATTGAAAGTGTTTGCGAAAAATTAGTTGTGTTTGAGTTGGTGGCATTTTTAAGTCTTGAACCACTCATAGTTAATATTTGTCGGATTTACTTTACCAGAAAGTAACATGATGTTTTGAACCAACCGATGTTTTATGTAGACCAAAACAACATGCATAACGCAACTTCATTTTTCGTAGAACTTAGTTCTATATATATTGTCTTTATTGTGGACATGAAATATTCCTGGTTTTCATGAGTAAACTTAGAAAATATAATCTTGTATTCACTTTTTTTAGAAACAGTCCCATTTTACATTTATTAGGTGATTGACCATGAAATATATTGAGTAATAATATGTTTTAAAAGTTATGGAATCATTAAAAAATTATATTTATTTTTCTCACATTCGTTAACCCTTTTATCATCTTATAAACTGGGATGAGACTACTCTATCTCAAAATGCTTTGATTAGATTATGTTCGATTCATTTTTCCTTAAAATAACTTTTATATTTTTCGTTTCGATCAATTCGATGTTTTGACTTTTACAGAATACTAGATCATGACCCGCCCGGTCGGGCGGGTTTTCATATTTTTTGGAAGCATGAGATATGTTTTTTTATTGTTATAATTTTTTTTTTATTTTTTTTGTACATTATAAAGTTAATTATTTAAAAAACAATTATTATATATTTACTCGGTGAATTTTATTATATTCTGATGTCTAATATATTACATGTGTCTGATATATAAACAAAAAGTGTTTAGTTTCGTCATTTTTATTATTAATATTATTTTGGAAGTGATCGTGGGTGTGTAAAGATGATGTAGAAGATCAGTATTTATAGTTTAATTTTAGGGTAACAATAATGTACCACCGATATATATATACTAAACCAATTAAGTAATTTATAATAAATACCAAATCACAGTATATGGTTACCGAGATATTATGTATAATTGTAATGACTTGGTGAATGTATTTTTCCATAAAATATTTTCTTTGAAAGTAAAATTAGAGATATCTATATCTGTTATGTAAATAATCATATGCATCGAGTATATACTACACAAATATTCTCTAAGGCAATTTCCTAATATATCTTATTAGCGAAATCACCCATAATTGTAAATATAGAATTATGGGTCATTTTGTTAATCTATTAAACATGTTTTATAAATAAATTTAATATTTTTAGTGTTATATATTTTTAGTTTTATAATAGTTATATTTATATTTATATGTCTAGTTAACATTATTATTCAGACCCGTGCATATACACATAATTTCAATTTTATTAAGATATTAAACTAATATAAAATAATTAGTCAAACATTTATTAAAATTTTGGTATTTTATATATTTATGTAGAAAAAAATGTATAATGAACATTTACAGTAGACTAATATAATAAAATTTGGTTTTATTTTATTTTGTTTTTTGTAATAAAATTCTAATTAAAATTATTTTATGACAAAATTATAATCATATGACTATTTTATAGTAGATAAAAATGATACATCTTTTTTAATAGAGAAGATATATTCTCAAAGAAATGTTTATATGTATTCTTAAGGTTTGGTGGTATTAAATTCAATTTTAATAATATTACACATTACGTAATATAGAGGTAAATAGAATCTGTACATATATTTGTACATAATATGTTATGTTGAACCCAAGGACAATTTTAAACAATAATCGTATGCAACTATGCACTAACTTAAATAAAGAAAAGATGGAGTTGCTAATCGTATGATTATGAACATGAATATATTTCAAATCTTTTAATTAGCGTTGGACCATTTATTTCCTAAACCAACAAAATAAAAGAAAGAGTCTCAGTCTATTAATGAATTCATGTGGATATCATATACCTATACAAGAGAGTGTGCATTTAATTTAAAATCTTACAAAATAATAGTTAGGTCCATTACAATGTTTCTGTTTTAATAAGATAGATGCCATTGTTAGATACTCTTTCATATGAGTCTACTATGTACCATTCCATCATCCATTATAATTTATAATTCCAGAGAAGCATCGAATATGGCCATGACAGGCAGAGCCGGCAAATATAGGACCCAAGGGCAACAAAAAAAATTCCCTTCAGATTTATATTTTGTTAGATCTTTTCCAAAATTTTAATTTAGAGAAATTTTAATAATATTTAATAATAAAATAATAAAAATACACACATATAGAAAAATTTGGGCCCTTACGAATCTATTCTTTACGAAAATATTTCAACTTTTTTATATATAAAACATGCTTTGCCACATCAAGAATAGAAATTAACAACGGAGGTGAAGTGGAATACTGCACACTGGGGTTGGAAAAAGACCGAACCTTTGATGTGTGTCTACTAGGCATGGGCACGGATCGGATATCCGGATTTTTAAAGTATTTATGATTTGCTTTGAATGCTACTGATATCTAATTTTTTGATTTGCTTTGCTTCAAAAAAATACGGATATTCGGAAAAACGGATATCCGGAAAATAAATAGATATTTGCGGATATTTGCGGATATTTGCGGATACTTACAGATATCTCATTTGTTTTGATTAATACAAATAATCTTAAAAATTGGATACAAAATTGTTTTGAAAAATATTTTTTTCCATGATATAAAAGATAAAAATTAAAAGATATACTGAATCTACATATTTTGTAAATTTTTAAACTTAATTAACAATTATAATAACACAAAACTTAAAAAAAATTATAATTGTCATAAATATTTTATTTTCCTTTTATGTAATATTTTTGTCTAAGTAATAATGTGAATAGAATCTGTCAAATCATATGTTAGAATAATAATTATATAATTTTATACATTTAAAACTTTAAATATAATCAAAATATACTTGTATTAATATATTGACGGATCGGATCGGATATTCGCTTTCCAAAATTTTAATATTTGTGATTTGCTTCGATTTTAACGGATATTGAAATTTAGTATTTGCTTTGCTTCGGAAGGTTACGGATATTCGAAATTTTCGGATCAAATAGCAGCGGATAACGAATCGAATCAAATTTCACGGATAAAATGTCCACTCCTAGTGTTTACTGCATGTTCCACGTCCAAATATTTGTGAACATTGGAAAATAAGATAAATAGATATCACATTGATCAGGATGATATAACAAAAGCGTTCGTGTCTTCAAATAGGATTCAGACTAGTTCTTTTCAGTCCGGGTCCTTCCGGTCTAACACATTTGTATCCAATAGATATTTGTAAATTTTCGATTTGGATTTGGATCAATTTTTTTTATCCGGATCGAGATGAATATATAATTAAAATATTTATAAAATATCTGTAATTTTCGGATCCTTATAAAATCTCGGTTAGGTTGGGTATTTATCGATACGAAATATCCAAATTCATCGAATTTAGTCAAAAATCTACCATATATATCTAAAATTTTGTAAAACAACTTAAAATAAACTATTAATAATTAAAACATACATTTTTAAACTCTAAATTTTACATTGAAAAACTTCATCTTATTTAATAATACTACAAAATAATAACAAAATTGTTAATAAAAAGATATTTTAACTAAATCATAAAATAAAGTACAAATATTATAGTTTTGGATGTAAATGTTTTTAAGTCTGGTATAAATCGATTTTTATCAGGTCGTGTATATTCGGATCGGTTCTTTTCGGGTCCAAATCTATTCAAACCGTTTCTTTTCGATTCCAGTTTTTTTTGGATAGAAGAATTTTGGACCGATAGTTACTTGTTAATTTTCGGTTCGGTCTCGGATTAGGTATTCTCGAGTCAGTCTTATTCAGGCTTTCGGTCCAGGTAAAATGCCTAAGGCTAACAAATATGGCTCTAGTTACTCCACTTTCAAGAAAACGTGTTACTCTGGATGATACAATCTAATATGAATTTCGATGACAATGTCCATCTTAAACATGGAACCCATTTCCCGATAGTAAGAAACATTATTGGAGGATGAGAACAGACGAGACTTCCTAGTTTTTAACTACACATGATATAACGGTTGTAAAGGGTATGCAGCAAAAAGGGCATTGAACGAGTCACGTATAAAATATTCAAAAGCAGAAGAAAGTTCATAGGAGAGAAGGTTGGCACTTGCACTGCGGAAGAAGACATGCTAGTGAACCGTGTACGGCTAGATACGAAAGTTAAGTCTGACTATTGAAGGGTGAAGTGAAAACCGTTACGAGGTTGTACAGAGAAAAGAGTGAGACAACTGGTGACACGCTGATGAAGACGAGAAACGGATCAAGCTTGTCAAAGGATTGACTCTGTTTTATTTGTTCATTAAACTTTCAGTTAGTTCTCAGTTGGTTGTTGGGCCCAAACTTTGCCCATATGGTGCATTACACTTTTAGTTAGTTGTTGGGTCTATACGATGCCCATTTGATCATTAAACTTTCAGTGTAGGCCCAATCTTATCTAACTCCAGTATTTTAAATTTTCTAGAAGAATTTCAATTTCAAATTTATAAAATGAATTTTAGGGGGTGGGGGTT
The DNA here is from genome assembly GCF_000801105.2 of Raphanus sativus. NCBI lineage: Eukaryota > Viridiplantae > Streptophyta > Magnoliopsida > Brassicales > Brassicaceae > Raphanus > Raphanus sativus. The sequence continues at coordinate 22,551,181 of NC_079515.1, read as the reverse complement.
GTGCTATTGAATTTACGAATTTAATAGATTCCGAAAGAATTAAATTGGAGAATATAGTTCTGAAGTTCTGAAATGACGTTCCTACAATGTTTTTGAAAAGATGCAAGTAAGAAAGAGGAGATTCATGCACATGATGTAGTGGTGATGTGTCTTGTGCCCACTTATGATTAAATTACAATCCGTCGGTGCCAAAAGTGACAATTTTCTGCTAACAAGAATCTGATACCCGTCCTTTTCTCTACATATATATGTGATTGGATAGTGTGTGATATTACTTAACAGCAATCTCACATACTGACGTACAACGGGAAGTCAAATCCAAAAGTTGTCGAAGCAGTCAACCAATCAAGTCTTTGCGTTGCTACACTACGTAAGAATTTCTTTTTTTAAGAAACCAATGTGAGTAATATATACAGAAGAAAAAGAGTAAATATGCCAAACTAGATTAACAATCCTGTAGCAAGAAAATTGTAAAATGGTCAAAAAATAAAAGATTTTTTTACTTTCTGGACCACTTTTCATCTTTCTTATTTCACAATAAGTCACTTACCACTTGTTACATACTTCTGCTTGTTTAAAAGACCTCAAGGTCCTCAGTTTAGAGAAGTAACGATTTTGGTTTAATTTAAACAAACCAAACCACATTCTGACCGGTCCATACTACAGAAGACCATTTTTAATTGAAACAATCCATTGTCAATAGCATCAATCTTCTTCTCTCCTCTTTGCTCCATCTTCATCATTTTCAGGCTTCTCTCCAAAACACCTATTTTCCATTTTATTGGCATATCACTTAACGATCAGATTGAAAAAGAAGAAGAAGAAGACAAAACACCAAACAATCTTATGACAAGAACAAAGCTTTATGTAACTGAGATTAAAGAAGAAGAAAGAAATTGGAAAATTGAGAGAATAATTGGTCGAGGGTTGGCGCTATCAGTTTCGACAGGAACGATCCTTCTCTTCGTGATGATCTACGCAACGGTGAGCATAGCCATCTCTGTTCTTCTAGATCCTTTAATTGATTCTCGTTTCATTTTGTTAGTTTTTTAGTGTTTTGTGGATTTCAAAATTTAGATCTGCAAAATTTCGATTTCAAAATCCAGATCTGAAAAGATGTGGACGGATAGCGTGTGGATGGGGTTACGTGGACGCCTCAACAATTTGTGGACAGAGTAGAAGTAAGAAAGATTTATGGACGTCCTTAGCAAACTAACATAATTCTCAAGCTCTCATCCACAAAATATTTACTTTCTATCCCCATGTGCGTTTTCACAATCTGCCTTTTGTGTATTTTTGTGATTGATACCCCAATCTATATAATATGTTAAACCTAACTCTAGGTAATTTGTATTATGTAGATGCAATAGAATTGGAAAAGTGTATACGGATGGAATAGATACAAAAACGTTTTGTGGATGTAATAGACGTAAAAGAGTTTTGTGGACGGTAAGAAGGTTTTGTGGATATAATAGAATAGAAATAAGAAAGATTTTGGATGGAATAAATTCATAGGTGTTGCCACAATTTAATGGACATAGTAGAAGTAAGAAAATTTTGTGGACGGAATAAATGCACAGATCTGACCACAATTTAGGATCAAACCGCAGTGAACCAATTTAAGAAAGGACATTTAATAAATGAAACACTAAACCGGGATGGTACTGGTTTCTCTTCCCTTCTCTCTATATACCAAACTTCATCAAACCAAGCTTCATTTAACAAAAGGGTTTTTAAAACAAAACACATGACACAGAAGAGGAGAAAGTATGCAACAAGAGTAAAGTGGCCCGCGACGTAAATGAAAGACAAAAAAGTAGCCCATTACGTAAACAACTCAAAATAAAATGTGGGTCTGTATATAGATGTAAATAAAACCCCTCTTACCCACCCTACAGACTTTGTCTCTCTCTCTATCTCATGCTCTGCGTATAATTGTATTTTTAATTAATTGTCTTCTCACCCAAAAAAAGAGAAAAAACTGAATTAAAAATAAATATAACAGAGAGAGAGAGAGAGAGAGAGAGAGAGAGAAAATTTAAACAAAAGAGAAGAGAGGAGATCGAGAGGAGGCAGGCACAGAGAGAATTTTAGGGTTTGGGAGACTCCAAAGAAATTGGCTTAACCTTAATTGTGATTTCATCCTCCTTCATTTCTACACTTCGTATGATCTCTTTCTCTTCCTTAAACCTCTGCAGCATCGCTCGTGTTTCAATTCGTTTATCTGATTTTGCTTCCATTTCAATTGCTTATGAAAATAATGATTATTCGAATTGGGGTTTCTACCATCTGATTTTACAGCAGCTTCTTCGTTTGTATGTATACCAGATCTGGATTTCAAATTCTCATTTTTTTAATTGAAATGTTCGGTTTTGAGCATCAGCTGAGAATATATTGGTGAATGACTGTTTTCTCTGCAGCTAGGGTTTGGATTGTTTATTAGCTCAGTGTGGTTGAAAACTTGTGAGCTCATTGTTTAAAGATTCTAGCTTTTTGAAGTTTGTCACTCACTTTTGTATGTGTTTAAGATTCTCTCTTTGTAAGCATCATTCATCCTTGGGGCATTTTTTTTTATTAATTACTTATCGATCCCGTTTATTGTTAAAGATGATATCTTTTTTTTTAATTGTGTTAGTGTGTCTTTGAACAACACTCTTTCTCCTCGTCATGGTGGCCACTTCTGCTACGTCCTCATTCTTTCCTGTACCATCTTCCTCCCTTGACCCTAACGGAAAGGGGAACAGAGTTGGTTCCACCAACTTATCCGGACTTAATTCTACTCCAAACTCTGGAAGGATGAAGGCCAAACCAAACGCTCAGGCTACACCTAAGATCAACGGGAAGAAAGCTAACTTGCCTGGTTCAGTGGAGATAATATCAAAGCCTGATAACGAGACGTCACAACCTGCGCCTGCGCCCAGAACGTTCATTAACCAGCTACCTGACTGGAGCATGCTTCTCGCTGCTATAACCACCATTTTCCTTGCAGCTGAGAAACAGTGGATGATGCTTGACTGGAAACCCAGGCGTTCCGACATGATTATGGATCCTTTCGGTTTAGGGAGGATCGTGCAGGACGGGCTCGTGTTCCGTCAGAATTTCTCCATTAGGTCTTATGAGATAGGTGCTGATCGCTCTGCATCTATAGAAACCGTCATGAATCATTTACAGGTACTACTTTGATTTGTGACTACACTCGCATGTTGTCCGCCTAATAGATATGCTCATGACAAGCTCTTGTGCTATTGACAGGAAACGGCCCTCAACCATGTGAAGTCTGCCGGACTGCTGGAAAATGGGTTTGGTTCCACCCCTGAGATGTTTAAGAAGAATTTGATATGGGTCGTTGCTCGTATGCAGGTTGTCGTTGATAAATATCCTACTTGGTAAGCTACTGTCAGTCTTAGCACTTAACTTTAAAAAAAACATCTCTGAGAATCCCTAGTTCTCGGTGTGAGTTATCCAGATTATCTTTGCGTAAAATTGACTATTCAAGTTCATACTCTCACTTGCTCATATGACTAGGAATTTTTCACCCTAGATTACATGCTGTGACTGTGCTTGCGTGTGCATAGGTCATTTACTTATTCAAATATCTGCCTCGCAGGGGAGATGTTGTCGAAGTGGATACATGGGTTAGTCAGTCTGGAAAGAATGGTATGCGTCGTGATTGGCTGGTTAGGGATTGCAATACTGGAGAAATTGTAACACGAGCATCAAGGTCAGACCTCTTATATTTTTGTTTACTCCAGCTATTATCATTTTCTGCATGTGATGATTTGTTGGTCTTTTGCTCTCTGTTTGTATTGTTTGCTCTGCCATTAAACTCTCATGAGTAGTATATGCATTTTGGGTTTAGAAATTTGATATTATAGACACTTCATATGTATGGCAATTTTCTTCATTTTGCAGTTTGTGGGTGATGATGAATAAACTAACAAGGAGATTGTCAAAGATTCCTGAAGAGGTTCGCGGGGAAATAGAGCCTTATTTTGTGAACTCTGATCCTGTCATTGCTGAAGACAGCAGAAAGTTAACCAAACTTGATGACAAGACTGCTGACTATGTTCGTTCTGGTCTCACTGTGAGTACCCCTACCTTTTCAACAAGCCTGTAAAATTCTGGGATTCTAATGGTTTGGTAATGAACTTTCTTGCAGCCGAGGTGGAGTGACTTGGATGTTAACCAGCATGTTAACAATGTGAAGTACATTGGTTGGATACTGGAGAGTGCTCCAGCCGGGATGTTGGAGAGTCAGAAGCTGAAAAGCATGACTCTGGAGTATCGAAGGGAGTGCGGAAGAGACAGTGTGCTTCAGTCTCTCACCGCGGTTTCTGGATGTGATGTCGGTAACCTCGGGACAGGCGGGGAAGTGGAGTGTCAGCATTTGCTTCGCCTCCAGGATGGAGCCGAAGTGGTCAGAGGAAGAACAGAGTGGAGTTCCAAGACACCAACAACAACTTGGGACACTACTACATCGTAAACATGGGGTTCCTTTGTAAACTGTACCTGCTGCTGCTGCTACCTTCTTGCAACCACCTTTGTATATCTCTTCCTTTTTTTTTTGCTTGATGGAGATATATATTATTATTTATTTAATCTTTCTATTTTTTTTCTTATGGAAAATGGTGTCGTGTCTGATACGATTATGTGATATATTATTTGTAAACCCATGTGCCAGCGCCAGACAAGGCAATAACTTTCTTATCCTAAAATTTATTCTACCTTCTGTTGTAGCTGTTTCCAGGTACTTTGAAAGGAATGTGATGCTTTGTAAGTATCTGTCAAACTATTGAACGGCTATTAAAGAGACACGACCAACTACAACAGTTGTGTAGTTTGTCCACCAGAATGTTATCTATATTATTAAAAGAGAAGTACCCATATAAATTTCTCTGAGTTTTCAAAGTTATTTACACTACTATGCCACTGAGAATTAAATTAAATTACCTAATTTAATGTTTATTTTTTTCAGTTGAGTTAATGTGTTGTCCTAATATAAATTAAGTTACATGTTTTAATGTTTGTCTTTTTCAGTTGAGTTAATGTGTTTTCCTAAGGGAAATTAGGTGGTATAGCTACAAAAAAACCATATTTAGGTGAGTAGCTAAATTCCCTAGAATACATCGATACATAGTGTATTTTATATAATATTACTCTTCTATCCTTCAAAACAACCAGCTCCTGCAGCTTTTTTTATGAAAAAGAATAATTATTTAAGAAGGTAAAAGTTAAACGTGGTCATCAGAAAGTCACACATTTCTTTTTTTTCCTCCTAACTTTTCGAGAAGGTGAAATATTTCATGCCGAAATTTGTTGAATCGCAAAATCAACATCCAGATTCCAACCTATATTGCAGTTCCATCCCACCCAGAGGCCTCGTATTTCGTTGAAATTGGTAAATCGTCACATCTTCGGCCAGCAAATGCGCCGTCGAAAGTAGCAGGAGAATCAGTGAGTTTTAGCAGAAGTTTACAACTCGCAGGCGTAGCATCTTGCAATCACGCATAGCAAATCAACAACTGTAATTCCCTTTATTTTTTGTGAATCATTTCTAAATGGTGTGATGTTTGTAGTTGTGTGTCGTGTTTATCTCAGTTTTATGTTCGTAGTCTTTTTAAATTTTATTATTCTTATCTGATATACATAGTAAATGGTTTAGTAATATTATTTCGATATGGAATAGCATCTGCGTTATATACGAGTTTCACAGTCTGGAAATGACATGATCTCCATTAGCTATATTCTATTTAGCTTGGAGTAGAATAAACGTTTATATTCCATTTGACTTGGAATGGAATAAATTCAAACGTTTGATATTATTTTCTTTAACTTTTGAATTCATCCTTGTATTTAATCTTGATTTCATTTGAAATGAAATAGTATTTGTATCCAAATGAACTATTCCACTGAGTATAGTCTCACTTGCTATTTACTACATAATACAACATTAAATTTCTTATCTAGAATTGCATTGCATTACACTTTGTTTTCGTTTGTGCATATCCCGATATCTCCTTTTTCTATTCAATGTGAAATGGAATGGTCGACTTCGTTTGTTTCTAATGCTATTCTATCTGAGATCCATACGGTTACTTGACTCTTCCGCTTAGATGTGTTAATTTTTTTTGTCATGTATGCCGTACCGTTCTTTATCACCCTTTCTAACCTGGAAATTATATTCAACTCTTTATATATATAATAAACTAGCTTACTCTGTCCTAACCGTGTTACACTTACATTCATTGTGCAGGATCTGGCATGGACGATTTAGGCTTTCCATGTAGATTATTTGAGACAAGTTTTGAACGTGGATTGATTGTTCCAGTGTCAAGTTTTCTCTTGTATATCCCCATTAGCTTTGTATTTCAAATAATTCAATCGTGGTTGTATTTTATCTACCATATCATTTAAAATAGTACGATTTATGCATAATAAAACGCTTCTTGTAAGTTAACAATGCTGTTGGATTAGGATTTAATATTTCTTTAATTTGGGTTTAGTGTTTGTTGTCGTGTTCTCTTACCCATCCCCATCAACTTTGTATTTCATGTAACTCAATCATGGATGTACTCTACCTATAATAACATTTAAAATAGTATCGTGAATATAGAATATAACTCTTCTCGTGAGTAATGTAAATACATGTTTCCCATATTCTGACAGGTTGGTTTAATTTCCCGAAGATTTGGGTTGCCAATGGATTAGGGTTTATATTTCCCAAATTTGGGTTTAGTGTTTGGTGTCAAGTGCTCTCCATTAGTGTTTTTTCTAATGTGGAATATCATTGCTTTCAATTGCTTTGTAGGTAGACATAGTATGATATTTGATATTTCCAATCTCCTTTCGATATGACATAAAATAGTAATTATTTAATTGTACTATTCCACTTGAGATAGTATCAATTGTTTGTCTGCTCCGCTTGCATCTATTTCCATTTAAATTGTGTTTTTTCTTCCATTTGAATATTATGGTCTCAGATAGACTGAATTCATATTATATATTTATCTGTGATTGCACTAAACAAATTTAATCATTCATTCTACGGCATATAATGTATATGTATGTGGAAAATAAAAGTACAACGTGTATGTATTATGGGAGGTGAAAATAATGGTGTTTCACTCCTATCTATAAACCAAGTAATGATGTCATGCACTCTTCTACCGGAAACTTGCTAATGCAAAGGACATAACCGGATAAAGTATGAGATAAAAGCTACTTAGTTAATAACGTCAAAATCAACGTTATTTTCCTAATTTCCATTGAAAATTTGGCTACTAAGCAAATTCACCCTTTTCCTAATATAAAATTTAACTTTCCTTTTCTATTAAATCAATTTCGAAATTATTTATAGTTTTATTAATGCTATTTTTTCAATTCAATAAATACATTTCCTAATTCTAAATTTACCACATTTAATGATAATAAAAATCACATATGGTATGGTAGAAAAATTATTGTGCCGTCACTATCTTTTAGTATTCGAACCAAACCAATTTTTATGTTAAGTTTAAGTTTTTGGCATCAAATTTATTTGATATATATTTTTACTTTTATATTTTAAGAATTTTTTTTAAACAATTTAAATGAGTTGTCCGAACCAGAACATGAACCGAAATTATAAATACTCAAATGAGGCTAAAAACTTTTCACCCCGAAAACCTAAAATCCAAAGAGACCTGAATCAAACCCGAATGAATATCCGAACATCCATCCCTACTACAAGATATAGAAACTGAATCACCTTATTTATTTTCGAAAAATTATTTTCCATTGACTTTCTCATCAGTCTACAGTAATTATGAAAACTAATTGTCAAATCCAATCTGAAAATTATTGAACACGTAAGCCCATTTATAAGAAATTAGCAGTTAGATCAAATATATATTATACTACATTTCATTTTCTTACAAATTCTAATCTTAATTTTTATATGTCACAAATTTGTTAAAAGTCTAACAATTATTTTTTTCTTACAAATTTTATAACTAATGTATTATGTTTAATAGCATACTAACCATATTTTCTATTTTTATATTTATCATTCAAAAACTTTGTGTGATATATATTTACACATACATCTAATCATATAAATGTTAGATTTGTTTAGGTAATCTTCAGTGTCGGTGATACATTTTATGTTAAAAGCAAAAATATAAAATTATTTAATTTAATATGATTACATTTACAAATATAATATTTAGTACACAAACAAATTAAAATTTAAAATTAAATACCGAGTGAGATTATTTTTAACAAATTTATATTAATAGAAATTCCAAATATTTGGAATTCGAAAGCATGATGACCCACACCTATACTACTTTAGTTAGGACAATTAATTTATATAATAATATTTTATTAAAATTTTAATTTTAATTTTTGTTATTACTGCAAAAAAAAAATTCGATCTAAATTTATGATCAATTATTACAAATATATCATTTAATACAAACAAAAAACTAAAAACAGAAAATAAATATCTGTGCTACCAAGATCTACTTGGAATTAATCGTGAAAGCAAAGTCTAAATTCCAGATTTGACTAAGAATCTAAGATATTAAAGCCACAAAGGTCGTCAGATGACAGGAGTCTTTGAGAGGGAAAGAGACGAAGGAGAGATAAGTATATAATACTGATGTTAAATAATTGTAAATCAAATTGAGTAATGCATTTGTAGTAAAATAGCATAGAACCATCTTACATGCAACTAAAACAATTTAACTTCACTTCCAAAATTGTTTGCTGGCTGGTACGAGTAAGTGGTGGTGTTTGACGTTCGGGTCGAGCGAGATGTCTTCTCTTCATTATTAAAGTAGCTCGATTTCAAGTTATATAAAGTTGTAACATAAGGTATATGACCATCCAACTTAATATAATATAGTTAGGGATGCCTTCTCCTCTTGAATTATTGCTCAATTATCTACCAACTTAATATAATATTTCTACATTTCCACTCTATATATCTTTGACGTTGAGAGTTAGGTCGTGAGGAAACGTCACCATTATCGAGGATCTACAACGCACTCTCATTATCATTATGCTCATCATAGTCTATTTATCAATGATATATATGCTTCTTATCATCCACTGATACCACCAGTAATAGTATAATTACAAATCTTAGTAGCTAAACTTATACTGATTTCATTTCTTTTACTAGGATACTTATTATTACACCTCCAGAAACGCATTCTATGTATAGAATTTCGTAAATATTATTATGATAATTATCAGCTAAGATAATTATACTGATATCTCCAAAAGACATAATGATGATAAAACACACAGAAGAATAATTTGATCAAAAGAATGATGCTAGGAACCCCATTAAAACTAAACATAACAAATTATATTTTGTAACGGAAGAAGAACTTTTACGACCCTTAACCAAACTATCATCATCATCACTCTCAATATCTTTAGGATGGTCAAAATTGGCGGGAACTATGGTATCTGGAGCAACTTCATCATCATCACCGGATTGAGAGGATTGACCTGGTCCAGGGGCCGTTTCACCATCTTCATCTGGTGATGGTAGGCCCTGACCATGTGTTACATTTATCATGAAATGCTGTCCAAATTTACATTGCTCACCGTCATAATTTCCTGAGAAGAAATAATTGGAACCTTCTTTAACTAGAGGAACACTAACTGAGACCGGAACTGGAGATGTCGCTGAAGGGTTTGCAGACGACCACTCTGTTGTACTATTGTCTTCACCATTGTTGTAGTCACATTCTTTGTAAGTTTTGAAATCATATGTTTGTACCACCGAATGGTTGTTATCTGTGTTGAAAACTACATTGAACAACAACAAATAGACGTTTATGACTGAGAGTTCATCTTAAGCATAAACCAATAACAAGAGAGTCGTTTCAGAAGATACATCCTACTAAACTATTGTACGCACTCTGTTTCTAAAAAATAGTTTTCATGCATACGATAAATGTTTAGAAATTAATATATTATTTATTTATACTATTTGCTTTCCAATAACTATCAACCAAAAATATCTAATCAATTCAATTTTTTTTAATTAATATCTATTAAAAATTGCAATTTATTTTATCAATTAATGATAAGTGTTTCAAAATCTAAAAAATATTTTTATGGAATAATTTTTTGAATATCTAAAAGACAGAAACTATATTCATTTGAACATTACATCATTTCTGTAAAAGTTCATCACACCCGAACTAAAATTAAACAAATGTTTTTAATCATATTACTATCCAAACTAAGAAAGAATAACCAGAGATCAAGTGTGGTGTGAACTTACTGAGGAAATCACCCAAAGAAAAGGTTTTGGAATCAGCCCATTTCTGATAATTTGCAGACGGTCTCTCCTGGATATCGAACCATCCCGTGGACCCTCCCACAGTATAGTTCTTGTACGCATCAGCCGACAAACTCAGAAGCATAAGGAGCACGATGAGTAACACATTAGCACAAGATGATGAAGATCCCGTGTAGTATGACATAATTCTTGTTCTTCCCCTCTTTTCCTCTTCCGATTTTCTTGATTCTAGACACTTTTCTTTGCTATAAAAGTAATAATAGGAAGAGGAGTCGTCTATACATAAAGTAATGAGCTCGTCACTGGCGGCATGTGGCCAAGTCTTGATGTTTGGTGATAACATGAAACAGTTCAAACTGGTCGGTCCAATCATATACCAACGCCTCCTTCTCCGTCCCCACGTGATCTCTCAGCTTACTTTTGCTGTCTTCGCTTCTCTATACTCCCGTCTTTCAAAAATATAATTTTATCTGCCAACTGTCCTTTCTACAGTCTATGGAATTTTAGATTACTTGTTTTGTAGTGTCTTTACTTTAATAAAGCCCAGAAGGATTGATTCACTTGAGCAGATATTTTGTTCAATTGGTTCCAAAGTAAAGTGGGAAATCATATGCTAAAATAAATAGAAAACGTTATTCTTTCATAACAAAGATATATCAACAAGGTTCAAATTCCACCGGCCACACGGATATAAACTATTCTTTTCGGTTTATTTGAATGCCAAAAAATAGTCTATCTTTGAACTGTATTTCCACCCAAAAATTAAATCTTTATTTTTAATAGATTCGGATTTAACTCTTTTATAAAATATATATATCAACAAAAAGGAAAGTTTAACAACGAAGATTTTTTTTAATGATTTACTCCAAACATATTAAAAATAACGTATGTGTTGATCAAAAAATAAATAATAACGTATATGTTCTCTTTTTCATCTATTGTGAAGTTTGTCAGTAATCAATCAAATAATTTCTACTGATGAATGTTACATTTATCCTAATAAAAAAAACTTTTGAATTGCTCGGGAGAGAGCTAAAGTGTGCAAAAGATCAGAAATTAAAAACGGGACTAAGCTGAATTGCTCAGGAGAGAGCTAAGTCTGACGAGTGCGAAACCAAGCTATCAATCATTGCACCGTCACCTCCTCTTCTTCTTCCTCGAGATCAAATAATGCCTATTCATCTCTCATTGAATCCTCTCTCATTCCTTCTTTCTTTTTCTTCTCTTCTTGGCTCTTAAAGAACGATCTAAGGATAAGCTCATCAGCAAACTGGTGAGACGGAGTCATAAAAGTATTTTTTTATTATTTTTTTTTTTCGGTTTGATTTATTTAAAAAATAAAAAATAAAAAAAATAAGCGAACCAGTTGTAGGCCGCCATGTGGCGTGGGGCTCACAGAATAGTGACAAACTCGGTTCACCGCAAAGACTTCCTACGTCCTGGGTTCACTGCAAATACATTATTATATTATTATTTTTTCTTGGTTTTTGTGTGAACTTCTTTTAAAAATCCTCAATGGGGATGGTCTAAGAAGGTGTTTTCTTATCCTTGCTCTCGAGCCAGATGAGCCAAAGCTTTCCTCGCTGATCATCGACTCTGGCCCCGTGCTTCGTGCTGGGTCGGTTTGTTCAGGCTCATAATAATATTTGGGATTTACTTGGGTCTTTCCTTAGCCCATTACGATTTATGTTTTAAGCTACATTTATTTTGGAAGATTCCTTTTATTTCCCCAAAATTGTAACTTTTTACACTAATTGGTTACTTTCAATACATATCAAATTTCAAAACATTCGCATACTTTATAAGATTAATTCTTGGATTACGTTCACCGATCAATAATAATTCGTTTTTCATATTGAATATTTAAAAACAAAGAAATAAATATTATCAAGTTATATTATATTTTTAAAATAAAAATAATAGTAATTGCAAAAAAGTTTTTTTTAAAGAAAATATCATCAGCAAAACACTAAATCTTAAACCCTAAATCTATGATAAATTCTAAACCCTTAGATAAATTTTAAATCTTTGAAATTTTTAAAAAATATTTTATCATATTTAGTAGAATACTAAACCCTAAACCTTAAATACTAAACCATAAATCCTAAATACTAGATCTAAATTCTTGGGTAAACTCTAAAACTTTGGATAAATCCTAAATCCTAAGTTTTATGATTTTTCTAAGGTTTAGGGTTTACTCAAAGTTTTAAGATTTAATGTTTCGATGACGGTATCAAAATTTTTTTTCAAAAAGTTTTTTGGGGAAATTTCGTAACTACACTTTGTATGATACACAATTCAACAATACCACTAATAGATGGACATTTTCACAAATACACCTTTTATTAATGTGTAAAAGACAAAACTGACCCTACCTTATCTTCTCCTCCATTAAATTTTTCTTCTCTCGTTTCTGTCATCGTCGACGTCTTTCCAGCATCGTGTCGTCTTCATCCAGTCTCGCCGTCGTCGTCTTGGTCATCGACGTCGTCAAATCCGTCGAGATCCACAGTCGTCGAGATCCATCGTCATCTCCGTCGAGATCCATCGTCGTCTCCGTCGCGATTCGTTGTCGTCTCCGTCGAGATCCGTCGTCATCTTCGTCGAGATCCATCATCACTCTCTCACACAACCAGCGACAAGAGATTACAAGAATCACGATTAAAACCTCAAAGATGTTGGCTCCTCACCACGATTCACACATGTATGTTTCTATTTTGTATTTTTTGTTTGATTCAAGTAATTTTTTTTGAATTTGTTCTTTCTGATATAAAAAATCGTTTAGAACATGTCGATCTAAAAGAAATAGTTTCAATAGCAAACATTGAGTTTTCAAAAAATTATAAACCTTTATAAATCTGGGTTCAAGTGATTTTATGATTTTCGTTTCTCTGTTATCTGAAACAAAAAAAATAAAGTTGATTTAATTTAGACTTGTCATTTGAATAATTATGGTTAGAAGAAAGCTTTTCGAATAGTGAACATTGCATTTTAAAGAATTATATCCTCTTATAAATCTGGGTTTTAGGGTCGATAGTACAATTCAATGCTTTACAAGGTTTACAAAGAAGTTTTTAAACAAGAGTTGCTCATATGTCTATAAAAACATATAAATGTGTGAATTTGAGAAGTCTTGTCTTTTATTATCCTATATTCTTTGTAAAACTGTTATCAAAATACATGAATATTACGTTTGGATAAGGTATCTTTAGACCATGATTAAAAGTTAACATCATATTTTTATTTCGTCTTGCAGTTAGATAGCAATGAATACAATGTTTGGATTTCCTAATGAATACAAACATTTGGTGACCCCAACACATCTGATCTTGATGACATGGATTTTGACAGTTCAATAATGATATAAAACGAAAAAAACTAATGGGAACAAGGATTTGTGAATTTGCTTTTTTGTAACATATATAAGAAAATAATACATGAAAGAAGAGCAAAGGAAATATGAAGAACAAATAAGATATTAGAAATCATTTGTAAAAGTTTATGAAACAGTTTGTAAAGTTTATAATCTATTTATAAGGGTTTATAAATTATTTTTAAAAGTAAAATCCATTTATAAAGGTTTATAAAACATTTAATAAATTATAAAAGGAATGAAAATTGTTTAGGGGGTTTTCTTGAGCTGTTCAAAACATATGAACATGTGAACTTGAGAATTCTTGTGAAGAATGCTAGGCAAAATGAGTATACGGAACTCAAAAGTGATTTATAAACATTTATAAACTGATTTATAATGGCTTACAAGTTAATTTTTCTAAAGTACCTCAAAAATACAATCAACACAAAAAGGCATATCTGGTGAAAGAGCCACATCCTTCAACAATGGATATATTGCCTCAACCCCTTATAAAGAGATTATATAACTACTCAGATATACAAGTTTCATGAAGAGATTATATAACTTATAACCCCTTATAAACCTTTATAAAACTCAGATATACAAGTTTCATGAAGAGATTATATAACTTATAACCTTTTATAAACCTTTATAAAACTCAGATATACAAATTTCATGAGGAGATTATATAACTTATAACCCCTTATAAACCTTTATAAAACTCATGATATACTAGTTTGTAAAGTATTATGTAGCTTATAACCCCTTATAAATCTTTATAAAACTCAGATTTACTAGTTTCATGAAGAGATTATATAACTTATAACCCCTTATAAACCTTTATAAAACTCAGATATACTTGTTTATAAAGTATTATATAAACTCAGAGATGAAAAGGTTGATAAATAATAACTTATAAATATTTATAGCTGGCCCATGTATCTCAGATATCAGTAAATGAAAAGGCTGATATATAATAACTTGGAATTTCTGAAGCGGTGGAGCCTTACTTGCTGTCCGCATGTGCCTCAGAATCTGCCACGTATCATCATCTCTTTACAAAGCTTTATAAGGGTATGCAAAATTATTTGTAAGAGTATATAAAACAATAATAAAAGCATATAAAACAAGTTATAAAATATATAAACCATTTATAAATATTTATAAAAATGTTATGAAAGTTTATAAATAATTTAGAAGGGGTATATATACTATTAATAGGGGTTTATAAAAACTTTATGAAAGCTTATATTCAATTTATAAGGGGTACTTTAAGAGTTGTATCTGTTTATAAATCAACTAAAAGAGTCTATAACCATTTAGAAAGCCTTATAAAACAATTTATAATGGTTTGTATAATAATTTATTAATAATTTATAAAAATAATTTATAAAGTTTATACACCATTATAAAGGATTAGTAAACAATTTATAAGGGTATGTAAAATTTCTGAAGCGGTGGAGCATTACTTGCTGTCCGCATGTGCCTTAGAATCTGCCACGTATCATCATCTCTTTACAAAGCATGCACATGTTCTTTAGTTTTATAAGAATATTTAAAGTTATTTATAAGGATTTATAAAATCATTTATAAGGATTTGTAGAATATCAAAAGGTGATTATTTTATGAAGTCTTATAACGTTTTATAGAGGCTTATAAATCATTTTTAAGAAATAATTGTAAAAACCTTGTCACTGAAATTATGTCTTCCTTTCTTGAGTTTATATTTGAATCGCTATGTTTTTGGTATTTTATTCGAGACCTTGTGTTGTTGTTCTTTCATTCCTCTTAAAATCATTTGATCAAACAGTTGGTGTGCAACAAAGCCAGCAACTTCAAGTGACTTTTGAATCAACTCTTCCACATCTAAAATGAATGTAGGCTCTACTTTTGGAGAAATCCAAACACCAAGTTTTTGAGAAATACTTGATTCAGTGAATAGAACATGTAAGCTACCACTTCTAAGAAACACAAAATCCACTTCATCTGTGGCTTGAGTCCAAAAGATAATTTGGTACCTCATTTATAAAGTTTCATCAGAAAAAAAAAACTTCTTTTCTTTTCCTAGAAACACATCGTACATCGATTCTGGGAAATCAAGCTAAAATTAATGAAATAGAACAAAAATCACCATCTATTATCTTGTCACCTTCGTTGACGTCGTGAGAGAGCTTGGTAAGTTCGTCAGATCTCGTCAAGTTTTTCAGGTTAGTCAGAAGGCTCGCTAGAGAAGTCGTCAGAGAAATCGTGAGTGTCGTCTAATCTCGGCAGAAATCGTCAAGGTCGTCAGATCTCGTCGGGAACTTGTCATCATCGTCAAATCTCGCCGTAGCTTCGTCGGATCTCGCCGTAGCTTCGTCGGATCTCGCCGTAGCTTCGTCGGATCTCGCCGTAGCTTCCTTGGATCTCGCTGTACATCTCTTCAGCGTCGCCGGATCTCGCCGGAAAACTCGTCACCGCCGGAGAATTCGTCAACGTTGATGTGAATCTGAGATGATGAGATCTCGTGAGATGTAGGAGAAGAAGAGAGTAGTTTTGTGCTTTATTAATTAGGGGTATAAATGTACTTTGCCTATTAAATTTTTAATGGTAAAGTTGGTTAGTGGAAACTTGAAAAGTGGTATCATGAAAGTGGTATTTTTGGCAATTTCCCAATTTTTTTTGTTTGCAACTACTATTACTTTTTATTTTATTTTTTAATTTTAAAAATATAATATAATTTGACAATATTTGTTTTTTTTTAAAAGATATTGAATATGAAATAGCGAAATCATATTGGTTGGTGAACCTACAGATTCACCCTAGGGAATTAACCCAAGAGTTATTCGTTTTATTATAAGTTTTTCTTGGGTTCACCCTCTATGGTAAACATGTAGGTTCGCCAACCAATAAAATGACTTATTTCAGATTCGAAGTATTTTGGAAAAAGAAACAAAATAATAAAAATATTTTTTAGTTACATTATATTTTAAAAAATAATATTAACTACAAAATATTTTTTTTAATATTATTAACACCGTCAGCAAAATACTAAACCTTTAATCCTAAACCCTTAGGTAAACCCTAAACTTTTGGATAAATCATGATTTAGTATTTTAAGATTTAGTATTTAATGTTTATGATTTAGCATTTATAATTTATCCAAGAGTTTAAGTTTTATCTAAAGGTTTAAGGTTTCTGATTTAGGGTTTAGTGTTTCGGATTTAGGTTTAGTTTTTCGGCCGACAGTGTTAATAATATTTAAAAAATTATGTAATTATTACTATTTTTATTTAATTTAAAATATAATATAAGTTGAAAATATTTTTATTTTTATTTTTTTAAAGATTTAGAATCTGAAATAATTCATTTTCATTGGTCGGTGAACCTAAAGATTCACAGTAGTGTTTGTCAAAAAAAAAAAATTACACTAGTGGTGAACCCAAGAAAAAAATTCTTTTCTTATTGAGACAAGGAAAACATAAAGGAGAGTCTGGAGATGGATTTGACTATCCCCAGCACTTGATGCGGCACCTAAGAGAAATACAAATAACAATTCGAACACAGAGCAGTTCAGTATTTGGCAACGTGTAAGCAGCCTCAAATAGAAGTACACAACACTTTCCAACCTTTACCATGGACTCCTAGAGTATTTCCAGGCAAAAGCAGCAGTAGAAACAGCTCCAATGCAGCTCCAGTTACACCAAATGTCGCAGCTTCCCTAGCAGTTCTGAGCTGAAATCGAATGTTAGACAAACATCCTGAGCACCAAAACGTCTAAGTATTCTTTTTTTTTTGTAACTTAAAACGTCTAAGTATTCAATAAGCAATTCCAAATAAGTGCGTCCGTACGTAGGGGCTAAAACTAAGCAGGACATGAAACATGGATCAAGGGAGTAATCATAGAGAATCCCACACTCTCTAAATATCCAAATGCCGAGAGCACATTCTGCTCTAGTGACTATCAATTAACTCCTGCTTCATCCTCTCTGCTACTCTTTCATCAAGTTTCTTCTTGCAGAAAGCAAGCAGCCTCCTTTTTAACTTAACTCTCTTATACTCTTTTCTATTATATAGCATTGCTCTATGCTTACTATATTAGATCAAAACGCTACCCATATTCTTCATTTATTTACCATCAAAAGCCAGCACTATTTACTTCACAAAACAAACAGATCCTCCAGAAGCAATCATAAAGTGACACTTGTAGTTCCATAGATAATGGTTCAAACACAACATCAAACCACCAGAGAAGGGAAATACGGTGGGTCCATGAAGGGGATCGGAGGCAATGGAGTATATGAAAAGAAGAAAAGTGTATTTAATAAAAAAAAATTGGGTTCAAGAATTTCAATATCTTTGAAAAGTATATGAAAAGAAGAAGAGTGTATTTTTCGAACCAACATTTTATTTGTACTCCTTTCAAGAGTTTTTTTTTTTGAACAAATTGTAAAAATGTTAGGACAACAATGGAACAAGCTCCACTATCTATCACTAGGAATAATTAATCTTGACAAGAAAGGTCACATTTCTTCGTTGAATGGTTCCAATATATAAACTTATTGGTGGTATACTTGGCATCCATCGATCATCTTATTGTGTGAACGAGTGTATATGATCTTCTATATAGGTATCAACGTTGAACAAATCTTACATATGTCAAAACCTTTGTCTACTTTTTCATATATTTATTTTCTATTTTCTATTTTTTTTTAAATAATCATTTTGTTTTATAACAAGTGTCACTTTAGTTTTTTATTTTGTTTCAAAATAAGTGTCATTCTATAATTTTAATATAATTTTGTACATTAAATCTATTCTTACCTTTTTGAATAACCAACAGATTTTTATTTAAAATATTTTTATTTAATTAATTATGCATTAGATAAGGATATATTAGTCTATTACACAATTTTATTAATCTCTATAAAAATATCAAAATGACATTTATAATGAAACGGATGAAGTATTAAGTAGCTGTTCTATAAATAATCTTGAACATGAACACTAATAAAATTTCTAAGTTAGTCGGAAGCATTTTCATACTGATTGCACGGACGATCAATAAAATTTAGCATGTGGTATATCACCAATTGCATCCACCTAGTATTTGTGTGTGTATATATATTGGTATTTCGTCCTTAAGTAATTAGGCTTTTCTTATAAAACATGAAATTGAAGAAAGAAAATATATAATACGAATACCTGATTACAAGAATAAATTTCCCTAATAACAGATAAACCAAGATTAATAGTTTAAGAAATAGAAGGAAACAAAAACCCTAACAACGCAGTGAAAATAAAAAAAAAAAGAAAGAAAAAGTTAAACATTAAAGCGAGTGGACAAGACCCGTCAGAAGCACAAGGAGCCAAAGGCATACAAAGACCCCCAACTAACATGATTTGACGTTTCAGATTCTGTTTTTCTTTTGGACACCCTTCATTCAATTTCTCTTCTATCTCGCTCTCTCATTCATTAATTGTATATCACTTACTACACACAAGTTTTTTCTTTCTTAAATGTGTGTGTGCATAGAAGAGACGATGGAAGGTGAACGTAAGTGTCTGTATTACTACTGGAAAGCGTGTCCCCACATCTCTAACCTTCGTCGCGACTCGCGATCGATCAGAGTTGTATAGATACTTTACAATCTCTATATAATTCGTTTCTATCTAATATGCTTGAATAGCAAATTGATGTCGACCGTGAAAACTATATATACTGTAATACTGACTGCAGTTTGGTCGATGCTTGAGTCATTTTTTTTTCCAATGTGGCATTCTTTTAGCAAAAGTTGACTATAACTACAAGAGCTCACGTACATTTCTTTACTTTTGATTCGATAAGTTAATAAGAATTATTATGTTGACCACACATGCACAAATTTTACAAAAGGAGCATGCGTTGCAAAAGTCGAATCATTGATGTTTTATGATAAAGAAAACATGTTGTTTTTCGTGGTTATGGTGAAAACAGTCACTTCATATTAATACTATTTTTATATTTCCACAGTTCTATTTTAGGGATGGAGAACAGCCGTATACTCGTATCACATCTTTCTCATACAAAACTTGTCAGCTACGGATTTTTATATTTGTTTCCTTTATCAATGCTGCCTGCAGTGATCATCTGCCTTCTAAAATAGTGTTCCAATCGGCAACATAAAATGTGACCTAACATCAATATTTATACTCCACCGGATTCGAGTTCTGTGGCTGACAAGAGAAGACACGAGCATTAATTTCTCATAGTTTATTATATTTTTTTCTTTTGAACTGTTCAAAACAGCCGTTGAACTCTATTCATTGGGAAACTTGCTTTTTGCAAAGAATGTTTCTTTGGAATGAGTAATTTTCAGAATTTTCTCAGCACCATAAAAGTTACCATATAAACATCCTCAGAGATGTTCTTTACAAAAAAAAAACATCCTCAGATGGAATTATTATTATTGAATCTAAGTACAAATACATGGCTCGTTTATATAAAGATCTTTATATATACACAAACAAACGTGTAAAGTCCATTAATTGATATTCATTTTTCTCAGTCAAAGTGTTCCAGAAAAAAATATTTCTGTCAAAATCCTTTTGTTTATTTTTAAATCTACATACACTAATTGAAATTGATATATAATCAATTGACTCCATACATCTTTAAGCTCGTGTGTGTTAGTAGTACTACAAAACTACTCATTACAAAAATTCGTGACCACACCAAAAAGATACGACTTTTTTTTGGATTCACCCCCTATAAGGTTCACCAACCAATAGAAATTAGTTATTTTAGATTGAGTATCTTTTGAAAAAGGAAACAAAATAATTGTCAAATTATATTATGTTTTAAAATAAAAAAGTAAAAATAAATAAAAGTAATAGTAATTGTATAAATGTATTTAAAAAAACTATATATAAATTTTAAGGTTTAGAATTTATCTAAAGGTTTAAGATTTAGAATTAAAAAATTTAGTGTTTTTATGATTTAGAGTTTGATATTTATGAATTAGAATTTATAATTTATCCAAGGGTTTAGGGGTTATCCAAGGGTTTATGGGTTAGGATTAGGGTTTAGGAGTTAGGATTAGGGTTTAGGGTATAGTTTTTTGCTGGCGGATTTAAAATTATTTTTCAAAAATTCGTTTTTTTGTTAATTACTATTTTTATTTATTTTACATTTATTTTAAAAACATAATACAATTTGATAATTATTTTGTTTCCTTTTTTAAAAGATAATTAATCTAAGATAACAAGTTTGGTTGGTGAACCTAAAGGTTCACATTAGGGGTGAACCCAAAAATAACTCAAAAGATACACCTTTAATTTCAGAACGAGGAAAGATGAAATTTATATTACAATCTTCGCAAAGAAGATTCTTTCTTAAGTAATTAGGTTCAAATATGAAAACCACATATGGGCTTCACTTATTAGAGGAGTGTAAGCTAGAAACGAAGTTATAGATGGAGCCCACACAAGAAAAAGAAAGGGGACATACATACATGCATATATAATATATATGTAAAGTTATGTATGATCTTCTTCCTAGCCTTCTCTTCCATCATCAGCAAACACACACACACATATATGTATATATATAATAGTCATTACCAATATATATATGTAAAGGCTTTAGAAATAGCCATTAGACTTGTGGCCTGCAACTGTCTGGTCTAATTGCTTGCCTTTCTTGTTGCCATCCAGCTTTAATCCAAAGTGAATGTGAGGAAAATGTGCCCACTACACACAAAAGGCAATTTTTAAAAATGTACTGCAATACACAGTCCACCAATTGTGCATAATAGGATCCACTATCTTATTGGTATGTAGAATTATATTTCAAAAAATTCACAACAGAATAAAACCCTAGGATTTTCCCACCACAAAATAGAGGATATTAGCTTTTTAATGTGTGTGGAAATCAGTTTTTGGATTATTTAATAGATAGCATAAGAAGAAGAATGTTAAGAATTACATTTTAGTAATTAAGCTTTTTATTAGAAAACACTGCATTCAAGAAGCTTTTATATTTTTGTTGTGGTTTATTTTTTATACTAAAACACTTATTTTATTTGCATCTTTTCATATATATGACATCATCATCGGACCTATATATTAAAAGAATGTTTTTTTGGAGCTACCTCTCGTAGACTATCTAGTTCACATATTTGTGAAAGAATGATAACGAAGGAAGCTTACATTTTTAGCAGCTGTGCTAAACGCCTCACGGTGGCTGATCGCTGGATTGCCAGCTTTGATCCTTTGGATTTCCTCTCTAATTAAGAAGAGAGAGTTTTTAAGATTGTAGTGAAAGAGTTGAGAGATAATTGCATTACAAATATTAGAAACTTACTTGATGAATCTGTTGTAGGCCGAAGGAACGCGTTGTCTTTTCTCTGGTGCTGCCATGACATATAATTATGGACTCATTGCATATATATGCACACAAACTTCAAATATACTTGTGATGCTTGTGCATTAAATGTGACAGGAAAGAGCGACTTACGACGAATCGGAGGCATTCTAGGAGCCTCCCGATCGACATTTTCTGACAATGTGGTTGAGTAATGGTTGGAGCTCCTGGAAGATGATCCCCATTCTTTCCTTGTTACCGAAGAGGTTATGTGTTGCTTAGGCTGCTTCACAATTTCAAAGACTATATCAGCAAGAATTCTACATGCATGCGCATGGTAACAAAAAAAGATTCGAAGTCCTAATGATTGTTATACCTGAAGATCTTGATGAATGGGAGGAGGCGAGCTTTGATGAAGTGAAACACCCATGTTGAGAGAGAGTAGATTGGTACAATGACCACATCTCACCGTCACAAGTGTGAACAAACTTGCGTATGGTACACTTACCTGATCATATATATATATTAGTTTGTAAGATCTCTCAAGTCTTTAGCCAAAAAAAAAAGATCTCTCAAGTCAAAGTATATATACGCGGACAAGTTTTTTTCTTGCTTACCGCTATCCTATATTTCGATTGGCTGGTTAGATCAAATCTCTATTGCAAACAGGAAAAAACTTTCTTAATTATATTGTACATGCACTATATAAATTAGATAGTTTGAAACATTACGAATGTTACTATTCCATCCTATATAGAACAGTATATTTTTGGTTAATCATAAAACAGTGATTTGATCTGACAGATACATATCCAACTAAGATTTTCGTGGATAAAACAAATAATAGGTTTTCGTTTGTTGACTTACAAATAGATCAGTATATTTCATAATATATTTAATTGTAGTTTCTATAATCGTTCAAAAATAAATAAACAAAATATTTGCGTGTTCTAGTGCCTTCAATTATAGGGAATAATGTACATAGTACCCTTCTAAATTAAATCAATGGTTTGTGTTTATATGAAATTAAATCAGATAATAAAATATTTTAACATATATGTAAACTAAAGATAGTATTATCAAGTTTACTATTTTCAATTCCAGCACTGATAACTGTCATCATGCATGCATCTACTTTCATTTTATTATTAATTGAAAAAAAAACATTGGGTAAAACTGTAACTTTAGAATCTCAATATGTTTATTATGAGATGGGTGTATTTTTGTGTATGGTGGGTTCTGATTACTTATATGTCTGACACACAATCCTCAAGGCAACATGATAAAAGATAGCAAAGATATGAAGCATGGTTGATGAAGCTTGTAAGAAGAAGACAGTCATGCTAGAAAACGACGTGACCTTAACCACAGCCAATAAAGTCCTTAACACAATATGTGATGGTGCCATCTTAAATTATAGCCTTTTTTATTATTTTTGTGTACATATCCAATCCGAAGTGGTCAAGATCGGCCATGATTTAACAGTTTGCAGCTTTTGCATAGATCAAAAAATTGTTGCTCGAACTGGGTAGAACAAATCCTTTGTACTATCCGCTAAAATACCACCCCTATTTTGTGCAAGACGACCTTCAACAATTTTTGATTAAATGTGATCGTTTTTGTCCCTTATCACTAATCAGCGTCACGCTAACAGCTCCAGTACTCTTTTATTTATATGTAGGATAGCACTTCGTGTATAATCAACTTACAAGAGTTTATCGTGATTATGTTTTAAGCTCTGAAAATTCACAACCGGACTTATATACAAGTTAGACATGACATTCGAAATCACACTAGAGTTACTACACGTCTACGCTAGTTTAAACTACGTACCTGGCTATAGGACTCTGTATTTTTTCCATTAAATTTGATTTCATTCGTTATTTATTCTGATTCGGTCCGAAAAATTGGATATCCGTAAGTTTCCGAAACAAAATAAATACTAAAAATTAATATCCGTTCAAATGAAGGAAATAAAAATATTGAAAAATTTAGAGGCGGATAACCGATCCGGTCTGACTTATATACTGATAGATGGAAGTATATATATATAAAACTAAATATAGAGATTTTAAATGTATAATCTTATATAATTATTATTTTAACAAACAATTTTATTAATTTTTAAATGTATAATCTTATATAATTATTATTTTAACATACAATTTTATTAATTTTATTTATAAATTAGATATAAAATTAAGAAAAATATAAAATCTTTATAGGAACTATAAGAAAGATTTATTAATTTTAAAATTTCATAAAAACACATAGTTTCATTAAATTTTAGTTTATCTTTTATATTATGTAATTTAAAAAATAAAAAACAGTATGTATAATGTTTTGTACTCTTACTTGTATTAAATAAAGTGGATAAGGTATCCATAAATTTCTGTGAATATTCGTAAATATCTATAAATTTTCCGGATATCCAGAAAACCAGATATCCGTATTTTTCCAAAATAAAAATCGCAAAATTAGATATCCGTGAAATACAAAGCAAATCACAAATATTGAAAATAGAGTATTATTTGATCCGCGTCCACCTCTACCAGGCTACGCGTCCTAGTCAGTTTTTGGGGATAGCTTATATATCATAGACCAATGATCTGTATGTTATACATATAGATAGATATATAGATACACAGATATATAGATGGATGTTATTAAATAGTCACATAAAACTGGTAAATAGTAAACAATATTAAGCCAGACTATGAAGCTAAAAATAGTGAAAGTCAATAATAATTTTTTTGAGAACAAGTCAAATAAAATTTGAAACTATCATATACATATAACAAAATTAGCTTCATCACGCTGAAGGAAAAAAACAAACACAAAATTTGGAGAATTAAAAAGTCATTTTAAACTATCAGCTGGTGATGTGATGTAAACATTTTTTTACATGGACCACACTTTGTAGATCAAAGATCTACGATTAATAATTTGATATGATATATGTATATATGTGTGTCACATACTACAGATATATACAAGTCAAAGATAATATGAAGTCAGAGCTGGAAGACTTGGTGAAAGTTTTTGAGCCTGTATCACATGGATACAGGCACCAACACTGTATCTACCAATTCCTTTTACAGGAAATATTAATGGCAATTGGAACTTAGGGAATTATTAGTATTTAAGAAAATGAAGGCTTTACTGAGACACCAAAGATACTGAAACACCAAAGAAAAATATGTCTTTGAAAAGGACAAAAAATAAACCTTCACAATATTGTGAATTAAGGGAATATGATGCTAGGTAGTAGACTATAAACCTACACACAAAACCCTAAATTTGGTAGGGGCTGTTTCCTTTGAGTTTACTTTGTTTGAGCACTAAGATATGGTCTAATCACCGATATTTTTTTTTTGCTTCTTTGGGTATATTTATCTCATCACGCGTCAGAGAGATCAGTCGTCTCCACCAACGAAAAAGGTAAAATTAAAAACTTAGGGTTTCTTATTTTCTAAGATCAAGAAACTTCCCCTATGTGTTTTCATCAATAATCAGAGGTAAAGGTTATTTCATATCCAGATGCAAAATTCTTCATAGAATATTTATCAAGTTTCATAAAAAAATAATATTCTTTTTTTAGAAAAATAAAAATAATATTCTTGCTGTCTGAGTTATGTTAGAAAAATGAGATCTAGCCCTGATCAGTTAATACCGAACACTCTTTCTTTCGAGAAAGATTTTCATTTTTGATTATAGAAACAGGGAAAGAGAGGGAGAGAGATTACCGCTAAAGTCGTGGTGCAGAAGTTGCAGTGAACATAGCAAACACGATCAGATGATAAATCTAAAGACATTTTTGAACTTGTGGGTTCTCTTCAATGATATCTCACTTCTTATTTGGGTTATATTGAAAATTTTGGTATGCCAATGAGATCAAAGAAGGAACTATTTGATCTTGGAAGAATAAATTAAAGAAAAGGGAAGCAAAGAGGAGAGGAAGAAGGATAGAGAGAGACAGAGAGAGAGAAGAGATGGGTGGAGGAAGCGTACAAAAAATCTGAAAAGACTAATGGGGTTTGTTTTGAGGGGAAGAGAGACAAGTGGGGACTATACTACAATGTTCTTCTTTTTTTACTAATGTTTTATTTTTAAAAAATCAGTTAAATACTCAATAATAAAGTGAATGTTTCCTCGTGTAATTTATCTGCTTAGGGTAAAATTACATATGCAAATAAAACTTAATAAACTACTAATTAATAAAAAAATAAAACCCTTATTTCTTAAGAAAATTATTAAAATGACATATGTTTACTAAATACATGAATAGTAAGTAGCATAGCATATTACACATATTTGATCCCTAATTTGTAGTTCAGGAAATATATGCAAGGGAAAGAAATACCTATATTTAAATTGATAAACCTTTTGACCATTGATGTATCCTTACACCAAATAACGGTATCTGTAAGCAAATGACATCATGAAAATCAGTTCATGAAAGATATGCAAGTCAACGAAATACATATATTTAAAGGGCTTATTGCAAAAGTGACTCAAAACTTGAATTCAAACAGAAAACTAACCTTTTCTTTTGACTCATTTTTTTTTTGAGTTTTTAACCCCACATCTGCATTTTATCTACGAAAATGCCATTAACCCTTTTTTTTTTTTTTTTTCGAAAATGGCTTCTTTACTGTCTCAACCTCATTTTCTTCAAGTATTTACAATATTGCCACTGCCATGAATAGTGGGAACAACCTTGTACGAACTGTTTGGAGCTTTTAATGCCCTTTAATGCACGTAAATCTCTTTACACTCTCTCTGTTTCAATTGTTATGAACTAAAAACAACATTTCTTTCACTTTCTCTCCATATTCATCCAAAAACTGAAGCTTTTGATTCAAAATTGTTTGGAGCCATATTTCTTTCGTTTTGACTTACGGTTGCTTTCGTTTGAGGTTCTGGGTGGTTGGAGAAGACCCTGTGTGCAAACAAAGTCATCTCACCTAGTTGAAGGTACGAATTTGAATTTTTTTCAAAATCTGTTCGCGTAGAAGACTTACAAGTAAGTCATCTGTATGTAGAAGACTTACTGATGAGTCTTCTGGTCAAACGGACGACTTAAACTAAGTCGTCCAGCTTTGTTTGGTGAAAAAAAACAGTCCAGACGACTTATATATAAGTCGTCTACGAGAAACAGGCTAGTTTTGCATTTGACCGAATCGTGTCAGATCTTTGACTATTTCTGGACGACTTATAATTCAGTCGTCTCTCGGAAAGTTAAAATTTCAATATTTTATTAAACTAGACGACTTACGTGTAAGTCGTCTTAGGTTAGTTTTGTAGTTGAAAAATAAAACTTCATAATTTAATTTTTACCAGACGACATAATATAAAGTCGTCCCGTCAGAAGACTTAATTTAAAGTCGTCCGGGGAAAGCAAAGTCGTCCAGAATTTTTTCCCAATTAAGTCGTCCAAACCTTGCTTATCCCGGACGACCTTAAATTAAGTCGTCTAGCTGGACGACTTTTAGTTAAGTCGTCTGGAGAAAGTTAAATTTCAAGTTTTATTTTTCAATTACAAAACTAACCTGGGACGACTTACGTGTAAGTCGTCTAGTTTGAATAAAATATTGAAATTTTTACTTTCCAGAGACGACTGATTTATAAGTCGTCCAGAAATAGTCAAAGATCTGACACGATTCGGTCAAATGCAAAACTAGCCCGTTTTTCGTAGACGACTTATATATAAGTCGTCTGAATTTTTTTTTTTAACAAACAAATCCGGACGACTTAGAATTAAGTCGTCCCTTTTAATTTTCAATTGCAAAAGTGACCTCTTTAGACGACTTACCTTTAAGTCTTCTGGACGACTTAAATCTAAGTCGTCTGCGATAATGTTTGTTGAACTTCTTCATTTTCTCTATGTTTACTAATGTGTTTTATTTTGAATATTTGCAGATGATTTTTAAGTTACATGCAGTGTATGGAGAATGGTTGTTGAGAGATTTCCGTTGGGATTTTGTGGTTGATGATCTCAAAGGAGCAAGATTGTTTTTATTGAATGAAGATTCAACACATGCTGAACTTGTTGCAATGGCTCAAGAAGATTATAACCTGGACATGAGATCAGTGACTGTGGAGATTAGCTACTCATTACCAGCAGAAATGATGATGACTCCAAGCAGTCCTCCCATTCATGTTACAAGTGATAGACAAGTTCGAAACTTGCTCGAGATACTCAAAACGCATAGAGTATGTCTTTGTGTATCAAGCCGCAGCAAGGTGGAAACGGTTTCAGAGAAAAGAGAAGAAGCTGGTGATAATGATGAAGCTGGTGAATGGGAAGAAGATGTTGGTGATAATGATGAAGCTGGTGAATGGGAAGAAGATGTTGGTGATAATGATGAGGCTGATGAATGTTTTGAAGATGTTGGTGATAATGAGTCTGTTGAAGATGAAAATCAAGATGGGGAGGAGGAAAATGGGGAGGAGGAAAATGGGGAGGAGGATGCTGATAACACTATTGTTGGTGAAACGGATCAGAATGGTGGGGATTACAGTCTTTATGGAAAGGTTCTAGATGAGGACGAGGAAGATGATGATAATATTTGTTTTGAAGAAATTGAAAAGACATATGCTAAGACAAATGCTATTGAAGGAGGAAAATCGGATTGTACCAGCATCTATGTCAACCAGAGTTTTGTTAGCAAGGATGCACTGCTTTCAGAGCTGCGGTTGACAGCAGTGAGGGGTAGGTTTTTCTTTCAGAATATACAAATCAACAAAAACTCTCCTTGTGGCAATATGTCGGGTTAGCGGTTGTGGATGGAAGATCAGAGCGAGTGTGAAACATGGGTCAAACACGTTTTGGGTAACAAAGTATGTGGAAAAACATTTATGCTCAATTGGAGACCGAATCGCTCAGCGGAGACACTGTACTCCAAAAGTATGTTGGTAGTCTTTTCATTGATCGTGTTGGGATCATTGATGGGATAACTCCACAGCATATCACTGATGCAATGAAGAACATGTTTGGCATGACGCTTGATTACACCACTTCATACAGAGCACTGTTATATGCACAGAAATTGGTGAGAGGATCAGCAGAAGAAGGGTATTCGCGTCTGCCTTCATATCTCGAGCAAATCTCCATTGCAAATCCTGATTCTATCACGGCTATAGAACTTGATTCTGAGAAAAGATTTAAGTATCTATTTCTCTCTTTTGGAGCTTCTATCAAAGGTTTTAAGTATCAGAGAAGGGTCATTGTGGTGGATGGAACTCACCTAAGTGGAAAGTATGGAGGTGTTATGTTAGTTGCAGCCGCACAAGATGGCAATTTTCAGATATTCCCATTGGCTTTTGGGATCGTGGATGCTGAAGATGAACCTTCTTGGGAATGGTTTTTCACAAAATTGGCTAGTTGTATATCTCATGACAAGCCTCTGGTGATAGTCTCTGACCGGCACGCGGCCATTAAAAGTGCGTGTGAGAAGGTGTTTCCTTGGGCAACCCGAGGAATATGTTATTATCACCTTCAAGATAACATTGTCAAAAGTTTAAAGGAAACATCTCATGTACTTGGTGAAAGGGGCTGCTTATGCGCACACGGTTCACGATTTTAACCGGTACATGGCTGAGTACGGAGTGCAAACCCGGAACTTGCAACGTATTTGGAGAAGGCCGACGCCAAGCTATGGTCAAGGGTTTATTGTAAGGGGAACAGGTTCAACATAAAAACAAGCAACATCGCTGAATCTATTAATTCCGCACTGAAGCGAGCAAGAGGATTTCCGATTCCGTTCCTGCTGGAGTTCATAAGGCAGAAGTTAGGAAATGGTATTGGAAAAGGAGACAAGATGCTCTTGAGTCTCCCAACTGTACATAGCCGGGGTGTTGAATACTTGCTTGCTGTTCGATCAGAGATAGCGGATACGATGACGGGTCGAACCAATTGATGGATGGCGTTTCTTTGTCAAAGGTGGCAAAATGGACTGTGCGTTGATTTGGAACATGTAAAGTGTGGTTGTGGTGTCTATGGAGTGGAGAAAATACCTTGCTCTCATGCTATAGCAGCTGGAACACATGCTGGTGTGCATATCGACACACTTGTATGTCCACTTTACTCAAAGAATCATCTGTATGCAGGATACTCAGAGAATATATATCCTATCGTGTCACAACATATTGAGGAACGAGAATGCTTTCCTCCAAACGTAAAGCGTGGTCCGGGGAGACAGAAGAAATCAAGATGGCAATCTTGGTTGGAGCTATCTAGGATGAGGGACACAAACCCAGGAAGAAACACAGGGCACGGAGATGCTCAAACTGCAAGGAAACTGGCCATACGAAACCACAATGTACACAACCAGTTGACTAGTTGTCCAGACGACCTAAATATAAGTCGTCCAGTCTTGATTACCCGTCCAGACGACTAATTTCTAAGTCGTCCAGTGTTTCGTCTACCTTCTACGAAGTGTCCAGTGTATTAGACTACCTTCTACTATCCCTTCAAGTGTATTTTTTTAGACGACCTTTACGAAGTCGTCCAGTGTATTTTAAGTCGTCCAGTGTATTTAAGTCGTCCAGTGTTTAGACTACCTTCTACTATCCCTTCAAGTGTATTTTTTTTTTTAGACGACCTTTTTACGAAGTCGTCCAGTGTGATTTTTATTTTTAGACTACCTTATTTTTTTTAGACGACCTTATTTGTAAGTCGTCCAGTGTATTGTTTTATTTTAAGACTACCTTATTTTTTTTAGACGACCTTATTTGTAAGTCGTCCAGCTGGAAAACCTTCCAGACGACTTATTTGTAAGTCGTCCAGCTGGAAAACCTTCCAGACGACTTATTTGTAAGTCGTCCAGCTGGAAAAACCTTCCAGACGACTTCATATTGAAGTCGTCCAGCTGGAAACCTTCCAGACGATCTTATTTGTTAAGTTAGAACAATCTATACAAGTTAGAAAATCAAATAAATCATACATGCCCACAAACATACAAATAGATTTGTGTAAACAAATAGTTCAAATATACAAATAGATTTGTGTATACAAATAGTTCAAT